>NC_051155.1:35599119-35743902 GCF_013339745.2 Dermacentor silvarum | reverse complement strand
AATAGCACGTGGGATGTCACGGACGCCATGGCGGATAGTACAGGGGGCTGGGTGCTCCGGGAGTCAGTGCAGTCAAATGGCCTCGGGCGGCATCGACGAGATGTTTACTGGCGGCGTGGCAGCAACCGACACGTACGTGGGTAGCGGCACCGTGGAGTTGACGTTGCCTGGAGGCGTGGCAGCAACTTCCGCGTACGTTGGTAGAGGACGAGAGACGGATGGTTGCACGCTCGTGGAGCAGGTCAAGGACGCCAGTTCATCCCTGATGATGTCGGGCAAGGCTGCGCTAGAAGGCGCGCTGGGGCACACGGACGGTGACGACAAGCCCATTGACTGTAATTCTTCGCGTATCATAGCTCGTATCATGACACGCAGATGTGGGTCCGCCGTAGAAGAATAGTCGCCAACGTCCGGCTGAAGGCGAACAGACTCAAGTTCGTCCAGGCGCTGACACGTTGTGACAATGTCAGCCACTGTAGCGGGGTTCTTGATGGAAAGAGCATTGAAGGCGACAGATCTAATGCCTTTCACAACGTGGCGCACTTTGTCTGACTCTGGCATAGAAGAACTTACACGGCGGCAAAGCGCAAGAACATCTTCTATGTACGATGTGTAAGACTCTCCTGGCTGCTGTTGGCGAGTATCGAGGGTTTTCTTTGCGATGGTAGAACGAACGGCCGGTGTACCAAATACTTGGCGCAGCTGCTGCTTGAAGGCAGCCTAGTCAGTGAAGTCTATCTCGTGGTTGAAGAACCATGCCTTCGCCACACCCGTCAGGTAGAAAGAGACGTGGCGGAGCTTGTTGGGGTCGTACCAACGATTAGCGGAACTTACTCGCTCGTAGTCGTCCAGCCAGTCCTCCACATCTTCTTCACGAACACCAGCGAAGAGACGGGGGTCACGCTGGTGGCTGCTTAGGATGTAAGGGGTGGCTGGTGGTGTCAGAACGGTAGCGGTAGAAGTGGAAGGTGGTGCGTCCTGAGATATGCTAGCGGACAGTGGGCGCAAGTGGCGGCCTGAACGTAGCTCGAGGGGGTAGACTGAGCGGGCAGAGGACTGAGGATCGAAGAGCTCCTCCACCACTTATGACGTCTCTGTTGGCACGACGTTTATTCGGCCCGAGTACTTGGGAGCGAACCAGCAAAAGCACACACCCGATGATGATGATGATCACACATAACTGAAGATGAGGATCGCGAAACGTAGGATGATGATGATAATATACAGATGAAGAAGACATGCGTAATAAACGCCCACACTAATGCGTGGTAGGCGATGACGTGGCCGGTGTCATGGTCGTGACGATACTCTCGGTGACAACATTGTGCGCGTACTCGCAAAACGAGACCCCTGGAGAGAGCCGGAGGCCGGGAACTGTGTTGTAGCGCATCTGGTGGGCGCCGAGACGGTATAGGGGCAAGTCGAGGGAGGAAGGCTTGCCTGATGGTGGCTTACGGGCACAGGATGAGACGCGCGTGCGGTCAGCCACTGGAAGAGGGTGGCAGGCAGCGCCGAAGTTCAGGATGGACTGCCGCAGTTCGTCGTACTGGCGCGGGCCAGGCGATGGAACGATGAGGTGGAGCTGGAGAGCAAGCGGCAGGACGTCGAGAAGTACCGCGTGCTTGAACTCCTGGATCCAGATGTGGTTAAGCTCCAGAGCCGCATCGAACTGGGTGAACCATGCGCCGACGTAGCTGGACGAGAACGGCGGCAGTGGCGGGCTTCGGCCAGTGAACCATGGCAACGTGTCGCTCGGGAAAAGGCGATCTCCACCGGGTCACCAATTTAGGAGGACGTGACGGCGGCCGTACGAGCAGTGCCGCCGTTCTTACTTTTACAGAAGGGCGAAGGCGGCGAGCCGAGCGGCGGTTGCGATGACCAGCGTGGCTAGCTTTCGGAATGACACTGTGCGTGCCGAGCTTGCGCCTCGAGCACGCGCTGCGCATCTTTATTTTTTCCTTGTTTGACAGCCGGCGCCAAGGCACCGGCTGAGAGCGCCGACCAAAACGCCCCGCGTTGCGGCGTCGGTGGGTGCTACATGTCTGTGGCCCAGAATCTGGACAACCAACGAGGTTGGTCGCCTACCTTCCCCATGTCGGCAAGGGGCATGCCGCAGAGGTGTGCTAACAGCTACCAGTGGCAAAGCCGAGATGCACGAACCTAGGCGACCCTGAACTCTTAGCGTATCTGGTTAATCTCGCAGCCATACAAGATGAGTTGAACGTCGCAGTTGCCCTGAAGCTTCTAATGCGCACGAACTCCAGGCTAGCCGTTGAAGACATCCGTCGCGTACTTCTAACCATATTGAGTCGCTCGCACGTGCCTCTCTACCACGCCAATCGGAGGACCACTGCCCCAGTAACTCGCCTACCATTTCCAAACGAGAACCGCCGTTTTATTACAGTTTGTTCGGAATACTGCCATTCGAAAGGAAAGTTTTCGACAAACCACACGAGTACTTATACTCCCTTGTGGTTCGGACCTCGTTAGTGGGCTCGCACGCCGAGTGATGTGGAGGTCCGCAGAAGTCCAGTCGGGCTTACGCTTACACCTGTTATGACCACCCTGTGCCTGCAACAGCACCACCCCGCATGTAGGTCATCATATTTTTTTTTAATTTGTGCCATATGAAATGTTCAATGATCTAAGTACTTTTGGAGTGGTGATGTCTGCGGCTGCTGCAAACGCGTCTTCAGCACCTCTGAGGAACTAGTCTCCGTCCAGGCTGCACTCGTGACCTACAGCACTTATTCCTTCAGCTTTTTGACCGATCTTTGATAGACTTCACCATTAAACAAACTTGTTCGTATACGTGTGGCTTCAGTTTTGCTATAATTTCTCGAAGCTACATTTTGTAGGAGAAACATACACGTGCTCTTTGCCTAACCGGGGCATCTCTTTCTGCAGTAAGCAGACTTTCAAATGCACTATCGTTTTTTTTCAACATTGTACATGATATATAGCACGGTCAGCATATAGCTCTTGGTACTAGTCCCAAAGAGATGCCGTTGACCGCTTCAATTCTCTACGTTTTACGTGAATAAATAACAGGCGGTACCTTAATATAAATAAACATATAAACACAATCAGGTGCATACTTTTTTCATTCAAGCAAAGATTTCTTCTCCTTCTGCCATGCGTTTTTCGTGTGTGCTAGTTTGCTTTTTCGCCAAATAAATTGCGCTGATACCGGAGAAAACGCAGTAGTAAAAGTAGCAGTTTCGCCTGAAAGGCCAAGCACCGATTGCGATAGCAAACTAGTGGACAGCTATACGAAGTCAGGATATTACTTTTATCGGCCGTATAAACGTGTTAACATAGGCATAGTAAGTAAATTAACAAGCATAGTGTCACGCGCGCACAATAAAATATGAACGCATATCCCACTCGATGACCTCAGAAATTCGCTGTCAAAATGCGGTAGTGTGTAAGCGCGGCAGCGAGCGAATTGACCTTCGGCCCTCCGCTCGCATCAACATGAACTAAGCCGTTAAAACACAACGCAGGAAGGAAGGACTCTGTGGGGCCCCACCGCAGATGGCTGTCAAGATGCAGCCGCCCAGCCGGGAGCGCGCGGCGTAGTATGCAGCCTGCCCCCTCCCTGCCCCCTCCCCCTCCCTGCCGTCCCTCCGTAGCGTTGCGCGTGACTGGAAGACGTTGCGCTTGATTCCAGCTTGCCGTCCTTGCGTGGGCGAGATTGAGTCGCGAATGCCGGCTCACCCTCTCACACTTTCACTCGCACATATGGCGTGCGGCACGTGGCGACGGTTTTATCGCCCGTGGACGTTATACAGAACCTCACGGCGACGGCAGAAATGCGTCTGGAGGGCCCATATAATTGCTATCGCAGTAGAAATTTTGTTATCGCGGAGTTGACATCACCAAAATCTAACCAACTCTGAAACCTCTAAAGTGGGGCCGCCCACGTGGTACCGTAATGTCGGCCTTGGGTCAAGTTGGTTCTGACATGATTATGACATGCACGCAACGGGAGGCAACACACAAACAAGAAAACGAGCACAGGCGCTGACATCGATCCACCTTTATCGGTAATCGAGCTAATGTTTACACGCATGCCGCCTGCACTGACGTCAAGCAAAACAAAAGTCAGCTAGAAGGATCCTAAAAAACAAAGAAACCAACAAAGAAACAAATAAAACTTGGTTGAAACGGCCAATTCCTAGAATGCAACCTACTGCAGACGCGAACGATAATGTGTGTGTGTCTGTGTTTTACAGCTACGTGGAAGGCGTGCTTACGCGTACCTTGCTAGCTTCGCGATTTCTGACTCGATAAACATCAGCTCACTGCTCCTTTCAATGAGAGTTGTGGCTTCACATTGCGGTTGAGATCCGCAATGTTACAATGGGACGCTAAAAACCCCAATAATTCGTTACGGACGTTGTTGTCATGTTACCTTAGCCTCTCTTTCATGTCAACCGTAATTTCAGGTAGTAGTTAATTTACGCGTAGTATATTTAGAGCTTAGAAAGTTCGTTCCGTGTGCGCTTCCTCTGCAACTTTATCTCTATAGCGACGGGCCTTTTTTGCAGTTTGCGTAGATTATCAGTTTTTGGTGTCGCTGTACGTCTCTACACTAGGTAACAAAAAGACTGTTTGGATAAATACAAGCATTTGTAAATTGTGCAATTGAACTGATTAGTGCTAAGAAATGAAAAGCATAAGTAACTTTTATTATTTTTGCGAGAAATCACTATTAAAGCTTGGGACCTAAAGGCAAATAGTCTGGCTGACTAGTTTCATGCACGGTGAAAGCGTGAGAAATGTCACCGTTCACATTTACACGCAGCGAATATTGTTATTGTTAGTTAATTATTTATTTATTGACAGAATACCTGCGTCGCCTCGCAGGCATTATCGCAGGGGGGGGGGGTGCTGGTAGATAAAGATATGTTAAATCATGCACAGAAATAAACAATAAATACACAATGCAAAGTAACATCAAGGTGGAACATACAATAAGTTAACATTTTCAAGCGTAATAGGAAAAGGAAACAAAGTTAAGACAGTAATGCATTGTCAAAAACACAGGCGCGAAAAAAAAATCGGAATTATCAGACACTGAAACACATTCTTCCGGTAACAAATTGTAGTCTTTTACCGTATGAGGAAAGAATGATTCAGCAAAACAGTTCGTATTGCAGCTGTATTCCCACACCTTCTTTGAGTGGTCGAGTCGATTTGAGACATCAGTTGGCTCCGATAGGTAGTGGCGGCTATCAATGCCTGTTTGATTATAGAAACGGTGGAAGAACTTGCCGCTCAATTTTTTTCTTCTGGTGAATAACGTTTCCCAGCCCAGCAATGTTTTTATTTCAGTGACACTTTCGAACGGTTTGTAACTATTGGAGACGAAGCGTGCAGCCTGATTTTGAAGTTTTTCTATTACTTGAATCAAATCTATAGTCCTGATATGGGTCCCAAATCATAGAGGCGTATTCGAGGATAGATCTTACATGCAAAAAATGAAGTGTTTCTTTAACATCTTTGCACACTGATTTGAAATTTCTACGAATAAAAAACAACCTTTTACTTGCCTTAGATATTGAATGTTGAATGTGTACGTTCCATTTAAGTTTCGGTGCGAAGTAAACAACAGGGTACTTGCACTCTGAGACGCTTTTTATTGTTGTGTTTTCAGCATTGTACGGTGTTAGAGGTTGGAATTTTTTATTTGAAAAGCGGACGTGTTTACATTTATTAATATTCAGGCTCATTCGCCAGCGTAGACACCAATTTGCTATTTTATCAAGGCCCCTCTGCAAGATTGTTACATTTGATGGTGAATTTATTTTTCTGTAAAGAACACAGTCATCTGCAAGGAGTTTCGTGGGGGACTGTATGTCATCTAAATTGTCATTAATATATATGAGGAATAATAGTGGCCCCAGAACGCTGCCCTGGGGCACTCCTGAGGATACGGTTATGTGTGATGAACTACACCCATTAAGAACTACACACTGTTTCCGGTCATTACGATAACGACAAATCCAGTTTTGGGTTTTATTATATATGTTCAAAGACGTTAACCTAATATTTATTAAGTAATGAGATACTGTGTCAAACGCTTTTTTAAAGTCTAGGAGTAACGAATAGTTACAAGCAGTATTGCGAGCAGTTACGAATAAACGCCAAGGGCTGGACATAATCTGCATGATTACATATATTTCCGCTAAATCGTGAGGAACAGGTATTGTGCGCATTTTGCCTTACTCGGGCTTGAAAAAAAAGAAAAAAAGAAAAGAAAGCAGTTCTCGTATTGCCCTTTCGCCATTTAAAAAAAACACACACTTTCTTGCTTTTTCAGATTCGCCATAAGCCCATAGCAATATCGAAAGGCGAAGCACTTATCAACTACAATCGACTTCTTATGAGCCTTGTGAGCTCAGTAAACTCAAGTTATGACAACGCATCTCTTCAAAATTTCGCTGACCGTATAAATCAGATCGAGGCATTGCTTGTCAATGTAAGTGATGAAGTTTTTTTTAATAAATGAAAAAAAAAACATGACTGAAATAGTGAAAACTGGGCTAGTTGGTTCTAAGTGAGACGAAATATAAAAAAACACGAGCCAGAAGAGGACATAACACATTAGGGACCTTCAGTGGGTGGTTTGTTTTGCAGACGACAAGAGTGTGGAACCATAAAAAGAATAAATATTTCATCACATATCGCTGGAAAAGGAGGGAGTTTTGTAGGCGGAGTTTTTGAATGGCGATTATCGGCGCATCCGGACCACCGACTAATAGATGACGAAAGGAAACGCGTTCACAATCCTGAAGTAGCCGAACGGAAGGCACTTCGCGAAGCTAATAAAAGGCGAAAGCAGTACCAAGAGAATGAAATCAAGATTCTGCGATAAATGTTACATGCATTCAAGATATTGAAGGAGAGGGAGCGTGAGTTAAAGGTAGAGAGTAGTCGTACCAGCAAAGTAGAGCAGCGTGACAGCGAAGAGACGTCAGAGAACGCTGGAAGGCTAGATAATAATATCCGTGGTGTCGTAGAGGAGAAGCTCGCGACTGGGGACCCCTTGATGCAGAATGACCAACATAAGAGGGTGGCTAACATCCAGATCGAGGTTTGCCTAATCAAGGGGCAGAAGGGAACAGAGAAAAGAGGGGCTTCACCTCGGATTGATATGGTGTTGGTAAGCGCTAAGGTGATTCCAGAGATCACCAGGCACCAAATATGAGGCATTTAGACTCCGAGAAAAAGGGCAAATCCGGTATATACCTTAATTGCCCAAGACGTGCAACGCGAAAGGGTAATAAAACATTTACAGGAGATTGTATTTTGGGACGACTTAAGAAAACGCGCGTCTGGAGATGTGGTGTCCGATTAGAAAGAAAATGAAGCTGCAGTTGAACCGGAGCCATTCAGAGTGGAACAGGAAACCTGTTGGTGTAGGAGAAAGAGGGAAGCAGAAAGAAAATAGTCAATCATGGGAGTTTCGGAAAAGACGGCATAAAAGGGAGCAGGCGCATCTGGTAGAATACCAAAGGAAAATCGTTTAGGAAAGGCACGCAGGAGAATGTAAGAATTGCAGGATAAAGACAAGTCTATACAAATGTGGGAACAAAAGATAGGAGAAATAATGAGAATAGTCGGACAATAGTGGAATTGGTCAAGAGGAACAACCTATTGTACCGAAGGTGCGTGTATAGTCAGGCAAAGAAGTACAACAATAGATACATATGAGAGAAACGTCAAAAGAAAAGACACCTTACTCTTGTTGGAAGGGACTATTTCAGTTTAGGTATATGCCATTCTGATTAAAGACAGCTGCGGCGGTGTTCACAAGACTAATAAGACGGGTCTTACATGGCGTGCCCCGCATAGAACGTTACATTGATGACATACTTGTTGCCACTGGTACGTGGGATAAACATCTTCAGGCCTTGAAAAAGCTGTTATTGAGAATAAGCGACGCCCGATTAACTATAAATCCAACTAAGTGTCAGTTAGGATATAACGCGGTGGAGGGGCACAAATTAGAAATGGGCCAGGTCAGATCCTAGGAGGATCTTCTAGACAAAACCCAAGCTGTGTGCAGGCCTAGGACAAAGAAACAAGTGCAGTCATTCTTAGTACTTACAGGGTTTTACAGAGAATTTATCCCGCAGTACGCTAAAATAGCCGGACCGTATAGAGTTCACAAGAAAGGTGGCAGTTATTGTAGTGAACTGGGGTGAAGGTCATGAAAGAGCATTTGAAATGCTAAAGAAAAGCTTAGCACATCCGCCGGTGCTTTTAGCACCAGACACGCAAAAGGAGTTTGTGTTACGCACCAATGCCTCAGACAAGGCATTAGGAGCAGTACTCCTGCAAGAGAAAGACGAGAGACTCCATCCGGTATTTTGTGCTAGCAGGAGACTAAGTAATACAGAACAGATATGCGAAACCGTTGAGAAAGAGTGTCTCGCCCTCGTATGGGCAGTAAAGAAAGTTCACATCTATTTGTTCGGAAGACAATCCCGGATGCAAACAGACCACTAGTCCTTGGAATTTTTGAGTAAAGCTCACTGACCAATGGCAGAATAATGAGGTGGAGTCTCACCTTACAGGAATACTGTTACCACATAGAATGCATAAAAGAGAGACAAAACGTGGGGGCGGACTTCATGAGTAGGTCCACTGCAAGGGGAAGTGCCATGAATATAACGCGAAATAAGCAAGTGTTTGGGACAATGAACTACTGAAAAGTGCGAACAGTACACATTGCGTAATTTGAAATGTGCACGACAGTGTGGTGGTACGTATGAGTCAAAAATACGCAAGGCACCGCATAAGAGTCCAGTCCACAGCAAAGAAGGCCGGCAGAAAGCAGTTTTCCGATAGAAAACTCTTGAAAAGGAGGCCAATCTCATTACTAAGAGAGGACATGCAGAAGAAGAATGATGACGACGAAGAACACGCCGTGTTCCAAACAGCACGAACGCTCGAGGCGTGTGACCCGAGCCGTGATTGAGTGAACAGGCAGCGCTGAGCTGGCATTGTCTGCGTGGCTCCGGTCTGAGACAGACAGACAGAAAAACTTTATTTGTAGCAAGTGAGTTTGGACTCCCTTAAGTCCCTGGGCCGCCGCACGGTCCCACACTACGTCGAGACGTTCATGTTCCTTTCGTTCATGACGTCGGCGGCCCGAGCCACCGCAGCAAGCTGCGATGTCGCGTCCGTAGATGAGAGCCGGACCTCCCAGTCCTCCGAGCTTGATATGGCGGGCTGTCCCTGTGGGGGAGGATCAGCAGAGCAGCCAAAAAGGATGTGGGAGAGTGTGGCGTGAGGGTCGCCGCATAATGATCATGTAGGGGAGGTGCCACAGTAGTGGGATAGCAGCTCAGGGGATGGGAGAGAGCGGGTCTGGAGGCGTCTCCAGAGGATCTGCTGGGAGTGGGTAAGGGAGGGGTGGGGAGGAGGGTAAGTCCGACGGTCCAAACGGGATACTTGCGTGAGCTCCGCAAAGCTGTGTGCCCGCTCCCTCGAGAAGCCCGGATCGAGGCTGTCCTGAGTCCGGCAAATCAAAGCTCCAGCCAATTTATCAGCAGCCTCGTGTCCGGGGTTCCCAGAATGAGCCGGCACCCACCGGAGCTCTACCCTGCGTGGTAAATTCTCGGTGGGGGTGTTCAACAAGTGCCAGGCAGGGGTGTGAATCCTGCCTCTGGCAAAGTTGGACAGAGCAGTCTTGGAATCGCTAAAGATGTATTCAGCATCCGAATGTGCAAGGGCTAAGGCGATGGCGGTCTCCTCTGCCTCCTCAGGTGTAAAGACCGAAGGAAGATGGTGAGTTAGTGGTCGGGGCTGGGTTGGGTTGTAAGCAACTGCTACAGCTTCATGCGTTGTACATGCGGCGTCCACCCAAATGGCATTCTCGGCTTGTCCGTAATACTTGTGGAGGGCATTTGCGCGAGCTACGCGGCGAGAGATGTGATGCTGGGGATGGACGTTTCGAGGAAGGGGTTTAACTACGATGGGGGTATGGATGTGATGTGGAATGGCTGTAAGGGTTGACTGATTAGCGGGTATGTTGATGCGAAGGGAGGCGAGGATATGGCGGCCAGTGGCGCTCGCGGCAAGTTTTAAGTACTGCGTCTGAAGGTGCGCCTCAACTAGTTCAGGAAGCATGCTATGCCTGCCTAGTGCAAGGAGTTTGGCTGTGATAGTGCTGCGGGGTAGGTTTAGGGCTGCCTTAGTTGCAAGGCGGATCATGGCGTTCACGCACTCGGTTTCCGTGCGGTTCAGCTTGAGATATGGGTCGGCGTACAGAATGTGGCTAAGCATAAAAGCATGTACAACTTTCATGTTGTCTGCTTCGTCTAAACCCTTGTGCAGGGAAGATACGCGGTGTAGAAGCTGCAACATTGATTGCGTGGAGGACTTGAGTGTTTTAAGGGTATGGTCATTGCGTCCAGAATCCTACAGGTAGAGACCAAGGATGCGCAGCGTGGGAGTGAGGGGCATAGGGGATCCTTGTAAAGTCATTTGGACGGGCGAGTTAGCGGCAGATTTTGGTCGAATTAGGAGGAGCGCGGACTTAGAGGGGGAACACTCGAGGACTATAGATGATGCGTGAGTGGAGATGGTGTCGGCTGCAAATTGTAGAGTGTCCTCAATTTCCCCGTCAGAGCTATGAGTGGTCTATGTGGTAATATCAGCAGCGTACAGGGTATGCTTTAGGTGTGGGATGACATTGAGTTTCTGGGCTAAGAGGATGAGAGCAATATTAAATGCATAAACATTTAAATAGAAGTTGGGAGAGAACCACGCCTTGAGGGGTTCTGAACTCGCCGAGTGTATAAGGAGGTGTGCTGAGCTGATCTATGTGCAAGGGCGCAGTGCGGCCAGAGAGGAAGGCGCGAGCGTAGTTGTAGGTTTTAGGGCCTACCTGTAGTGCCTGCAGTACCCGTAAGATGGCAGCGTGTCGAATTCTGTCAAATGCCTTAGTGAGGTCAACTGCCAGAATAGCTTTAGTGAGATGGGGGATGGTATCATCAAGCACGTCGTGCTTAGTTTGGAGTAGGGCTTCCTGCGCAGATAGTTGCGCACGAAAACCCACCATACTGGGGGGGGGGGGGGGGCAAGGCGATTCTCTGCCATGTACGTCGTTAGTAAGGCAAGGATTATGTGCTCGAAGGCCTTGCCAAGACAGGATGTACGAGAAATGGGGCGGATGTTCTCGAGGGTGATGGGTTTGTGGAAGTCTGAGAAGGTCGCCTCGCCAGCACAGCACTGGCGACAGGAGCAGCGGGTGTTCGGCTCCGGAGGCCGTGACGCTGGCAGTCCAAGGAGTGGCCATCGACCTCGACGACGTTCTAGCGAGGCTGCAGCCTCTCACGGTAGTTCCTGGCGCCCCAGCACCCATAACCTTTCAAAGGCATGCCAGCGGCGGAACGCAAGACAGTCCCCGGGGTACCTCGTTGTCCCTTGAATAGCGTACTGGATGGAAGCGGCGGCCGAACCCGTTGCTAGGGCTAACCTGCTGAGCCATACTGCCCCGTCATCTACGGTGAACGGGATACTCAGGCGGATACATCGGCAGCGATCTTTACACGATCGTCGGGTGACTCGACCCTGTACGACAAAAACGTGAGAACGTTCTACGGATGCCGCGATGCTGCCAGAGAGACTAAGGTTGTCAGACTGCTGGGAGGGTTGAGGTCTAAGATTGGCGACAGGGACAGCATAGCGGGTTGCCAACACTTTTGTGGTTTAGTTAGAGCAGCATGTATGAGTGGCACATGTTTTTAGTTTATTGTTCTCAGATTGCTTTTTGGAGGATTCTTTCTTCGGTTTTGTATATTTAAATCACGTGTGCTCAGTCCACCTCATAAACATCCCGCCCCCGAGGTCTCTGACATACCCACAACCACTATATCTATATATTGAATAAGGAGAATCGGACGTGAAGAAGACCATGCAAGGAATCATCAATGCTCACAAGACGACAAACGCGCTTCTCCGTGACGTTGTTCAGCTTGCGTTATTGAACGCGAGAGCGCAGTGTACCACCTGCTTTTTCCACAGACAGAATGCGTTACACGCAGGGCCTTCACAAAGGCGGAGTGATATTGAGCGCAAGCACTTGTATTGTGTGTTGACTGACCTCTTTCTCCAGGCGTTAGAGGCAGTAGACATTTGATTGAGATCATTAATTGAGATCAGGGGGAGAGCGTTTGGTTCATAATGGAGGGTATGTTTTGTCGTCGATATTGAAAGCAAGCAGGCAGTAAAATAGGTACGAAGACGCATGTTCTATTCTTATGTGCCTAATTATCTGGAATTCATAATTGCTTTAAATTCTAGTGAGCGTGTGACGCTAGTAATCTGCAGCACTCAATACAACTGCGAAATTGGCAGAAGCTCACCTGTCGGCTTTAATAGGTGACCACATTTCTTCGGTTGAAACGTTGCCATTAGCGAGTAAAACTGAACTCCGTTGTCCAGGTTGTCAGCTGCAATACCAAATAGCAAGGCAGGCACCATGGCAACGTTGGTGGGAAGAATACCGCCGCGAGCAAATCTAGACAGCGTTTCTGGGTTAAACAATTGCCACGGTAACACTACACCAACGCTTACCGGCATTGAGCACTCAAGCTCAGTCCCCATGTGAGCGATTTTGTGTTCCACAGCGACGGCTTCCAGCGACGAAACAAGACATCACGCAAACAGATCGCTCGTTCTTGTCTCTTGATGGCTCGGTTCAGGCAATCTAGAATACGTTGCTCGATGCCTGGAAGGGCTATGAGTGACTAGCCAACAGCATCAAACCGGAACAGGATGTACATCAGTGACATGCTACAGGGTTGTCGCACGAAACTAGCAAATGATCAAAGTTTGATGCGTACCAGGATTAAAAAACGAAGAAAAAAACTTACTG
Source organism: Dermacentor silvarum (assembly GCF_013339745.2). Lineage (NCBI taxonomy): Eukaryota > Metazoa > Arthropoda > Arachnida > Ixodida > Ixodidae > Dermacentor > Dermacentor silvarum. The sequence goes on along the minus strand of NC_051155.1, from coordinate 35,731,004 downwards.
CAAGACCTTCAGACACATTTTATGTTGTTCTGTACGGCAAAACAAACTATTTAAGTTATTAGAGCATGCATAAGGTCAGTTTCGGTAAGTATTTGAAGAAGTTCCGTGCAAGGCAGAACTGCATAATAATTTTTGTTTTCAAAACTATACAAGAATGCAATAGGTTACCTGCCGGTGTCGTCAACGTCGTGTCAAATGATGTTTTTTTTTTGCCCTATTGAAGTAACTCAACTACGCCGTTTCTTTGACCGTTTTGTTGCATTTCACATGTATAACTTACCGTCTTTTGAAACTTCTGTAACTTTTGTTGAACTTTTGTTGTTTCTTTTTCCTCACACGTCGTGTAGAAAAAAAAATCTCTTATGAACGTTTCTAACTGTTTTGTAAAACATTCCCCCCTCCCCCACTGTAATGCCTTTTGGCGCCTGTGGATACTGTATTATACCGGCAACGTCTGCGCGACGTCGTTCAAAGTCATCGCTCGCGTAGGGTTAGCTTTGTAGGCGCCGACTGGATGCGACCGCAATCTCCATGACGTCGCATGTCGCCGTCGCGCGCAAGATTAATACATGGGGTGACGGGACAATTATCCGATAGCCAGTTGGTGAGTGCGCCGAAAGTATGCACGTTTATGCTCAAGCGGCAATATGCACTGTCCCAACCTCAACTGTATCATTCTTAAATCCTGGGGCGCTATAATGTGATTCCAAACTATAACGTGTTCCAAACATTCTTAAATCCTGGGGCGCTATAACGTGATTCCAAATTGTTTTGATTCCAAGCACCTGACGTTAAATTTACGTAACCACCGACCCAAGCATCGGGCGGTGAACAGCAGCGTTGTCTGAACAACCCAATCAAACACTCTCCTCGTTTATAGGAGGTCATCTTAGTTCGCTTTCAAAACCAATTACATTGTCTAGACTAAGCGGTTTTTATTATCTAATTGGCTGACAAGAGGCGAGGAGCACGCTCTAGTGGAGAGGGTTTCGATGGGCCGAGTCAGCACAGTGAAAATAGATAACCACATGAAGAGGGCAGTGCCGGCTTCTCTGATTGGTCCGCTTCGCCTTACTTAGCTTGCGGTGGTTGGTCGAAAATCGCGACTGCATGCAACGGAAGTATAAGAATGCCGCTAAAACGGATCTTCAGCAAGGAAGAGTTGGCAGAGCGATGTCGTATGCATGCAGAAAGGGCTCGATAACGTTTTACTGCAACGCAAAAAGGTTTATCATGTGCAAATGACTACATGCTCATCCGCAGGTACGAGTAGCGAGGGCCTGGGCGATCGGAGGGCAGCCATTTTCTATTCCTTTCGGAACAGGCCAGTCTGTGGCTCTTCAGAAAATTTTTCAGTTTTTTTCGGCATATTAATGCATTTTTTTCGCGTGCACTTCACTTTGACGTGTGAGATTTCGCGGTTTTGTGAGGTCGCGTGACAGACAGGTGAAGTGGGCGTTGCCAGAAAACATTGGACCAATAGCAGAGGGCTCATGGTGAAAAGGCGTCAAATCAGGAATGATTAGTTTTCTTTTGTGCCGTTTAATCATGCATAATCAGTGTGTACACGTTTATAAGATGGGGAGCTATCGCGGTTTTCGTGACGTCGCGTGACAGACTGGCAAAGTTGGGAGTGGCCCGAAAATGTTTGGACCAATCGTGGAGGCTGATTGCAGAAATGAGAATCAAACCAGTTTGGAATCATTTTACGGTATAGCGCCCCTGATTTCCTTTAGCATACCTGCTAACAAAACTTCATGTGATGCCAACAGTGGGCCCATTCATCTCACATATAGAACCTAAACGTTATTTTGTGATGCTACCATGATTTATGAGTATTACTATTGTCCCTAGCTCTCCAATACTACGGATCCTTCCCGGCTTATTGCTTCGAGGGTGTCGATCTCCGAGCTACAGCAGAATTTCTCAAATGTAAGTCATTCCTTATTCCATTGCTTGAAAAATACACTTAAAGCAAAATATAAAGCACATCCTTCGAACGTGAATAAGTTATTTTTAGTACCCAATACATATTCATGAAAGAAATAGTGGTCAATAAGAACGAGTGCGCTCAGTTGCCAGTGCTATAACAACCAATGCGGCCCGCAACAATTTCTGGTATTTGAATTTCATGCAGTTTTCACTCAAACGGGACAAGTAACAAAATGACATTTACTTTCTATACTACTTGCGCAGATGAGTTTAAATTGTGAGGGTCAGTACCACGCATAGGTATACCTAGAATAAAAAAATTACCAAGGGCATAACGGCAGCAAACATACTTATACTCAAGAAGATGCAATGGTCATAGTCAAGAGTTCGACGAAAGCTCGTCTGGTCAGGTAGCATGTTGGGTTAATGAAAGTTACGGTCACTGACCAAGTCAAAAAAGTGTTTTGACGTTTCGGAGCCTGTACAGGTTCCTTGTTCACAATGCAGCGGACGTAGCATCGTTGTCCAGTTAAATATGCAGTATATGACGTAATGAACGGGCATAAACTTGAGGCATGTTTCCATCTGTCCTGTTTGAGGCATGTTTCCATCTGCTCCGAAACGTGAAAACACTTTTTTGACTTGGTCAGTGACCGCAATTTTCATTAACCCAAGATGCAATGGTGTGGCTTCGCTGTTTCAATGCAACGTTCAATGATCTCAATGCAACGTTTAATGTGGGTGAATGCTCTAAACGTTCTGCAACAACTGCTAACAAATTGCTCAAGAAATGACCTTCTCCTACGCTGGAGCCTTGCCTCGTAGAAACATTATTTCGGTGTGCGTAAAAAAGAGGAGTCTCAAAGGCAAAGCCGATGGCCCCCGTCGAAGCCCTCAACGCGCCAATAAACCTCGAAGAGCATCAACTTTGTGTTCGTTTACTTCCTGACTCAGGATTTGGATCTATAGCTTTATAGGTGTATAGCAAAGGTGTATAGCATTATAGGTGTATAGCAAACACCATCTTTCAGATGGTGTTTTGCAGTGCGACTTATTCACGTGTGATATTAGGGCTAGAGCGTTATTTTGTTAGTTTAGCGTGGCGTTGAACTGGAGCCTACTGTAAGTAAGTAAGTCTACTGAAGCTTAGTGACACTGGGTCTCGTGCATGTCGGCGGAGTGGTTCCGTTTTCAGTGTGGTTCTGACTGACGCCTGCTGTGACTCAGAGATTGCAGCTGAAGCTCATAAGGCATTAAGCAGTGTTCCCAAATCGGAACGGAACACGTTTCGAAAGAAGTTTGCCTACCTTATACCGGACGCGGACTGTTGAACACCCTCCTGCGGCTACGACCACCAGGGCAATCCATCCGAACAGCGATGCCGTCCCCTCCTGTCACAAAAATGAACATAACCAATGCGCGCGCCGCGTATCACCCAAGCCAGCAAATGAGCACGCCGGCCCCGAGGAAGCTTGGACAAGTTACGCGAAGGTTACGGGATCGATATAGAGGAGAAAGAGGGCGCGCGTCGAAACACCCTCTCAGACCCCGAAACATGGCGAGCAGAGCGAGAGAAGAAGTGCGATAGCACGATCGTGCACCAACTGATGAGTCACCACATTCCTTGAAGACGCTTTGTCAGCTGCGACCGAAAACGCGAGAAATGTCTAGAAGCTTCCCAGGCTTTGTTCATGCTATGGGAGCACGACTCCGTCCGAAGTTTCTGAGAAACGCCGACGAAGGCTATAAAAGCGCCGAGCGAGAATCAGTAGGGGGCATCAGACCGCGCCTGCTAAGATATGTGTAGACGGACCGTGTGAAGAATAAGGGGATTTCCCGGCAAGCTAGCCGACGAGCTGTTCGAGCGTCTGCATTTCCGGAAGAAGTTCCTTCTTCAAGATTTGCCCCAAGCTACACCGAGGTCGTCCGGCTGAAGACCAGCATGGGTGAATACCTGTGGACACGTTGTGCTCCTATTCATTTTGTCCTGAACATGTTGAACTCTTAGTGCTTGTCGTTCCTTATTTCCCAGAGTTTTGTTAACACTCATCTGAATGGCAATGTGATGTGCCTAGCCGAAGGGGGCATGTGTGTGTGTAACTGCCTTTCTTGAAGTATATATCTTGTTGCATTTTGAGAACTCTGGGGCTCTAAGTTGGTCTTTGGACCATAACCGGGGTTCGCTGGCGCACCAGAAGGCCTAATAATAATTCTCCGCACTTTCGTTGGGTTATTTTCGGAAGCTGATAGGTTGGCTTTAAAATTTGACCCGGCGTTAGTGCCTCGTTCACGCTGTGTGTGACAATATTTGTGGCGTCCGCTACAGGACCTGTCTGGTCCAAATTGTGTGTCCTTAGAAGGTTGAAATAGCCTAGGGTCGTTTACATTGCTATCGTAAGCCATTTTGAGTGTTGCACCACGTTTTTCGCTAATTTGTGTGCAGACAGCAGTTCGATAGTTCGAAGAAAGAGAAGCAAAGGAGCGACAGATAAATGAAGAAATAGAGGCAAATGAGCGATAGCTAAGAAAAGAAAGAGGGATAAAGATGCGACACATAAAATAACAGAGAGAAGCTGAAATAGCTAAGACAGAAACACAATGACAGCACGAGTTGGAACTCGAACGACTTTGTTTGCAGCAGTGCACAGACGCTCTCGCTCAGGCAAGAGTCGATAGCACTGAAAGGGAAGAAACTAGCTTCCGTCTGAACCCAAGCAGGTTGCTTCTGGCATTCGATGAAAGAGAAGATGACCTGGATGTTCACTTGCACAAGTTTGAGACTATTGCTCAAAGCCAAAATTTGTCAGAGGATCAATGAGCCACTGCGTTGAGCACCTGTTTGAGTGGCGAAACACTTAAGGTGAAAGCCGCTCTACTCAGGAGATTCACCGTACAAGGCTTCCGAGATAAGTTTAGAACCAGAAAGCCTGCCGATGGCGAGACTGCTACGCAATTTGCACGCGGCTATGCCCCAATTTTGATAGGTGAACGGAACTTTCAGGGAATGCATAGGAGTACGGTGCGCTTAGAGAGCTTCTGATCAAGGAGCAATTTCTGATCAGTTGCCACCCGAGCATGTCACTCAATCTGAAAGAAAGGACAAGATATGCTGGAACTGGCAGACCAATTTATGGAAGCGCAGGGATGCACCAATCTCTCCAAGATCAAAAAGGAGGGGCCAGAGGATGCAAAGAAACCGGCATTCCGACGAAAGGAGTGATCGTCAGAAGCCTGTTCCGAGGTGCTATCTTTAATGAATAGTAAAAACCAGTCAAAAGACGAAGGACAGAGAAGAGAAGTGGCACACACGACGACTGGGCCACCTTGCTAGCAATTCTCGGAACAATTTTACTCGCCCCAATGATGTCAAATGTTCTAAATGCACGTGAACTGGTCACAATGCCGAGACATGTCACAACCGAGGGAAAGAAGCTCCCCAGATATCATGTGTGTATGCCCCGCCAAGGCACCTAGTAGAAGATATAAACACCGGCTTTATTGAACTGCAAAACGGAAAAGGATTGTCTGTCGTTATTGCTGTAATGACACCACGCCCCGAATTTCTCCTTAATGGAAAGCCTGTACTTGCCGGGAAAACGGCAGGAAAACCAATTACGTTGTTGAGATACCGGCAGCAGCACAGTGATTGTGCGAAGGGACTTGGTCAACGACGATGAGCTCCCGGGCGAAACCAGTTTCGTGTACCTGGTCGATGATACGGCTGAGAAGCTTCTCGAAGCCAAGATTGAGGTCGAGACCCCCTATTACAGTGGAAATGTCACTGCTCTTTGTATGGACTGCATGACCTAATCCTAGGAAACATCGAGGGAGTTCGAGCCCCGCATGATCCGAAACCTTTGGAGGAAGAGCCGATGATCGAACCACCGACGATCGAAGCTGTCACCCGAGCTCAAGCAAAGGCTCAGACAAGGCCCCTCCAGCCCCTTTCCTCGCCCGATTTTGAGAAGAACCCGACGGCACTCATAACTACGCCAAAGAACAAGACGAGTCCTTACATATATGTATCTTGCTAGTCGGCATGGATCTCAAATGCCGCAACAGCAATTGCACGTTGAAGTTCCGGCGTGAGGAATGAGCTATTTTACATGTACTCAACGGAGATGAATGTACGTCAGATCCGACAGCTCGTAGTACCAAAGTGTCACCGACAAACCGTAATGAAGCTGGTCCACGACGGAATTATGGCCGGACATGTGGTTGTCGAGAAAACGAAAGACCAAATTCAGGAAAAAATTTGCTGGCCCGGCGTTACCGCCGATGTGCAACGATTTGTGACATCGTGCAACATTTCACAGCATACCTTACCAAAAGGGAGGGTGCCGTATGTGTCTCTTGGCAAGGCATCTATCATCGACACACCCTTCAAGCGAGTGCCCATTGATACAGTACGCCCTATCCGCCCACCATCAGGACGAGGGAACCATTAAATTCTAAGCGCTCATGGACTGCGCCACGCAGTATGCCGACGCTGTAGCACTCCGGAGCATCGAGACCGAGTGTGTCGCGGACGCTCTCACCGACATGTTCTCCTGTTTCGGTAGAAACAGAGGCACCAATTTTACCTCAACCAATCAAAGATGTGTCACGCCTTCTATGAGTGCGCCAAGTCAACACCACTCCCTATCACCCAATGGCCAACGGGATAGTAGAAAAGTTTACACCCTAAAATGATGCGCAAGCACATCTGCGCCGAAAAAAAAAAACTGGGACCGTTAACTAGGGCCCTTGCTACTTGCGTACAAAGAGATAACCCCAGGCAAGCTTCGGCTTTTCACCCTTTGAGCTCCTATACGGCCGACATGTCCAAAGGATACGGCGATCCCAAAGAAAGTATGGACGAACCAAGAGCTGGGCGAAGATCTAAGGAGAACCTACCATTACCTATTCCACCTCCGAAACCGACTGGAAACCACGTGTCGCCTGGCACACGAGGAACATCAAAAAGCGGGAGCCCGCTACGCGAAACACTACGATTGCAAAACCAATGCCAGGAAATTCAAGCGTGATATGTTATTAAAGTCCTGATCTTGCTTACAACCGAGAACAACAAGCTCCTACTTCATTGGAAAGGGCCATTTGTACTTCAAGCAACAATCGGGGATTTCGACTATACAGTGAGGACGCCGAGCGGGCCAAAAATCTTCTACGCTAACTTACTAAAGAAATACACAGAGCGCGAAGCAACACGACACACGCCGAATCAGTGTCAGGCCATCGTAGGGATAAGCGACACCGACGAAGAACAAGAAATCCCCATCCCGGAATACGTAAAGACAGAAGGATGTGAAAATATCCGCCAAATTGACCAGTCAGCAACGGGAGTAACTGGAGGAAGAAACGGGAACGTACTCCAGCAGCTTTTCAAATGTTCCGTGCAAGACTGACTGGATAAAATGCCACCTAGAGCTAACAACAGACGCCCCAATTCATTTCAAACAGTACCCTTTACCATTTGCTACTTCTAGGGACATCGCAGCCGAGGTACAGCAGATGAAGGCTATCGACATAATTGAGGTCTTGAGGTCTCCCTGTAATTCCCTAGCACTACTCGTGGATAAGCCTGACAAAACCAAACGCTTTGTGCTCTATATGCGGCGTCTGAACGACGTACTAATTTCGGATTCAGAACCCATGCCTAGAGCAGACGCCGTTTTCGACATTGCCGCGAACGAGAAATACTTGCCCACCGTGGTTCGTTAGTGGCTATGGTGTTGGGCTGTTAATTAAGCACGAGGTCACAGGATCGAATCCTCGCTACGGCGGCCGCATTTCGATGAGGATGAAATGCAAAAACGCCTGTGTACTTAGATTTAGGTGCACGTTAAAGAGCCTCAGGTGGATCAAAATATTCCGGAGTCCCCCACTACGGCGTGCCTCATAATCAGATCGTGGTTTTGGCAAGTAAAACCTCATAATTAAATTTTTTGAAAGAAATACTTCTCTACGTGAGGCTTCGGGAAAGCATACTGGCAAATCCCACCTCAGTGCTCCTGCGTTCCTGTTTTTAACACCCTCGTCCTCCTTCTGTGCTTTGCGCCAGGTGGCGCCGTTCCCGTGGGCGGAAATGGGAGAAATTGTGTAATTAGGAAGCAATATTTGAAAGTAACCTTGTCTCCTCTGCATCCGTTTTCGTATCTCCCAGATATATGGCTGTGTGCACCAATTTTCTCTACGCCCCATCTTCCTGGATACAGAAGAATAGAAAACAAGGAAGAAGAAAGGAAGTAGTTCTCATTGTCTAAGCCCATTTTTTCGATACCAGATGAATACGTACTTCCAGTTCCCACCTCTGCTCAGCGCTTCTGCACGCAAAGTAGCGTTTAAACGAAATCCAAGTGGCCAGGGGTGGGACTCCTGTGCCATTTTGATACAAACGCAAATTTCTGGAACAATCTGCAACTGTGAAAATGTGACCGAAATGGCACCACGCTGTGCCAGAATGGCTTCGGCATGTGTGCTCCGGCAGTGGCCGCGAACAGCGAGCGGATTTGTTCGCCGAAAATGAGTGCAACCGTTCACATTCCGCACCCCGCGGAATGTGAACACTGGGCTTTTCGGCGCCTCCGGCAAGAGGCCGGCGCATGAGCGGCAACTCACGGCTGTGGTCGGTCCAGTCGGAACGACCAAGGGTGGCTGTATTTAGAGTGTACTAGAATACGGTCGAGTGGTCCGAGCGGCGCAGCGCTCCCTAGCTGCGGCGGAAAACAACCAAAAATAGACTGAGGGTGCTGCGAGCCAATCAGATATTGGGCCGTTATAAGGTCAAACTATTCCAATCTGTTTTTATGGTCATATGGCCGAGGCCTGAGCCATTTTGACCTATTACGTAGAGCTAATGGTGGATTTCGAATAAGATGTCGCAGTTTCGCCCGAAAGGCGAAGCATCGATAGTGGTAGTAAATTAGTAGAGAGTTATACGAAGTATGGATAGTAGTTTTATCGGCCCTATATACTTTTCAACGTTCGCTTACTAACTAAATTAACTAGCATGGCGTCAAGCGCGCACAAAATAAATATGTACACATATCGCTCGATATGTGTACATATCGCTAAGGGCTGTCCAGAGGGCCCACGATGTCGCTGAAGGACTGGGCCTAATGGTGTCATCGTGGGAGCGGCCCGCCTCGACTTGAAATAGTCGAGCCTCAGGACTTTTGTAATTAAAAAGTTTTTACACACACGCACATATCGATCGATGACCACGGAAATTCACTGTCAAAACGGTGGAATGAGGTAGCGCGGCAGCAGCAGGGAGCAAATTGACATTCGTGCTGCCTCTCGTTTCATCGCGAACTAAGCGGCGAAAATACAGTGCACACGAAGCTATCGGCACTGGCATTCTATCCTCACCGCCCATCGCTTTCAAGATGAGGCCCGTGCGGCTGTGCCACACGCACCAGCCGCCAAAGTATAACAAGCCCTTACCTCTCCTCCCCTCGGTGCCTTGCGCACGACAGAAGACGACGCGCTTCCTCCCCGCTTTCCTCCGTCCGCGCGCGAGATATAGCCGCCATCGTCAGCCTAACCCGCACGATTTCACTTACACATAGAGCTACGGCGCGCGGCGACGATGCTCTCACCCCTGGGCTTTATACGGAACATCAAGGCGACGGCAGAAATACACCTGGCGCGTCCATGTAATTGCTATCATAATAAAAATTGATTGGTATAGTTTTACGTTCTACCATCCCAGGTTTGATTGAGGTTCTGTGGGTCTGCAGTGGCATTGGTGACCCAGAAATTACGTTACCGCGTCGAATGGACGGAATAATTTGAGAACATTTTCTGCCATCATCAAGAGCGTCGGCACGGGAATATAGAGGTCGATCGCAGTGCCATAAAGCATGCGCCCTGTCGTCGCTTCACCCGCTCTTCCATTTTACAGTACGCTGTAGCTACAATACGCGCTTCTACTACGAGCTTCGAGTTGTTTTATTCGGTGTTTCGTCGGGGTTTCCAAGTGCGCGCCCATACTCCTTTGTTCCATCAAAATTCACATTGGCCGGCTCCAGACTGCTTCAAAATGAAATTTTCTCCGAATTGCTCCAAAATGAAATTAAGTCGGCTCCAGGCTGCTCCAAAATGAAATTTTGTCTGTCACAAAGTAATTTTGGACTCTTCCACCCCTCAGTGACGGAAAAGCACCCTCTCCGAGAATTCCTGTCTCGAGAAGGCATCGCAGCAGGTGGACAATGGCACCATTTTCCTAGTGATAAGTTCTCCGGTGAAAACAACGATTATCACGAGTAGGCTCGTTCCCATATATATATATATATATATATATATATATATATATATATATATATATATTGTCATACATCAACGCGAAGAAGAGACAACACGTTGAACAAGACGGCGGTACAGTTTGTTAAGAATCACCAGAACAAAGACATCTTCGTCTTCGAATTACCCTCTCCTACAACTTGCAGTCAGTTAAAGCACATATTGTCATCGTCGTTTAAACGTCTACATAGAGTACGCGTCTATATATATATATATATATATATATATATGTATATATTGTAAAGGGTTTTATAGAACTTCGAGCAGCGCAGAGATGACAGTCAAACGAGGACCCAGCTTTTTAAGCACGAGCACCGTCGCCGAGCAAAAGCGCTGGACCCCTAGCGTCTGGGCCCACTAGAGCCGGACCCACTGGCGTCTCTCTTCGCTACAATATATTTATTTATATTGAAATACAACGGTCGAGACGACGCTTCATTCCAAGAAGGAAAGATGCCGCCGATTAAAAAACGAACACAAGCCGATGATTGATGATGGTTTTGTACTGATGACGATGAAGTCCGCATAAACACTTACTGTAATTTCCCCCGTGGACGGAAGCGGCGAGCCTGGCCGCACATCAGGCAGTGGAACGGAAATGAAAGGGCTTCAGGCGGGAAACGTGCACGATCTCTGGGCCGCGGCAGCGTCGGTCAGTTGGGGCATCAACAGGTGTAACGCGATAGTTCACCGTCGAGGTCTGCTCTATGACTTTGTAGGGGCCAATATAGCGACACTCAAGCTTCTCATACAAACCGGGTTTACTCAACGAAGAGCCGAGGGCCGACGACGGGTAGCGCGCTTCGCCGAGCACAGTCTCCAGAGCCCGAGACTCTGCGGCACGCGATGCTGTTGGCAATCCTGCTGCCTATATCCCGGCTTTCTTCATTGCAATGGCCCCGTCGGAAAACCAGCCATGCCGCCGACTTAGTATGAAGATGAGACCACAGAATCATGATACGGCTTGAGCCGCTGGACGTAGACAACTTCGCGGTTACGACGACGCTTGTCAGACGGCGGTGTGTCTCTATGAGGTAGTTGACGGGAGAAGTTTGCTGCAGAACGCGGTGTGGTCCGTCGTGTTTAGGAAGAGGTTTTGAAGTGGTTACTGGTGTGTTTGGTAGAGACAGCCAAATGACGGTTCAAGACGGCCGTAGAGGACGCCTCGTCGGGGACGGACACAATCTGCACAGAATCGACGGTCTCGATTTGGCCAAGGCATTCGCGAAGAAGCAATGTTAGCGGGAATGAATGCGGGTTGTAAACGGGCATTGTGCCGAAACCGGCGGCCAGGTCAAAAGTTGTGAAGGGCAAAGGAAGAACTTTTTGGGCGACGAAGAGGTCGGACGGCGTGATAAAGACCTTTCCATCGGAGGTAGCAGCTGACGACACTGGAACAATCACTGACGAGCACGGCGGTATATTGGTGTCTGCCTTCACGACAAGTTTAGAAGAATAATGAGTATCAATGAAGCCGAGGTCACTGAGTTGGGTGAACTCAACCTCAGCGCGAGCGCAATCAATTACAGCGTTGTGGAAAGAGAGAAAATCCCATCCTAGAATAATGGCGTGGGAACACGATGAAAAATCTACAAAGTTTGTAGCGTACATAATGTCTTGAATCATCACACGGGCTGTACACGCTGCGGCTGGTTCGATGGGTTGAGCACTTGCTGTATGAAGTGACAATGCAGGAAGAGGCGTCGCGACCTTCCGAAGGGATCAGCAAAATCTGGCATCCATAACAGACAGCTACGCCCGTAACAAGACTGACTGTAGCGACACCTTCGACAAACACGTCAATAACATTAGCAGGTCAGGAACTAGGAATTGGGCATTTCAAAACTTGCGCAGTTCTTGCCTCGGGAACTGCATCGACCAGGTTCCCTCGTCGTTAGGTACGGGCCGCCGACGCATCGGTGAACGTGACCCACGATGCGAGGATGGCGAGTGGCGAAAGTCGAAGCGAGGACTATCAGTCGGAATACGAGTTGGCGGTGGATGGGATGGTGCATTGGACTCGACCGGCTAACGAGGGCCCGTAGATCATTGCCGATTGCTTGAACACGGCGGCAGAACCTTGCGACGTGTCCGGGATGGTTTGAGTCTTGAAACATGAACGAGCTCAGTTTGAGGAAGCCGACGGGAGTTTCTCAAGGTGCCTTCTGGGAGAACCTCGCAGGTAACGTCGCTCAGTCGCCGTGCAACCTTGTAGGGCCCGAAGTAGCGACGCAGCAACTTTGCTGATGGGCTGCGCTGTCGGATCGGGGTCCACACCCACACTTCGTCACCAGGATTGTAGGTAACGTCTCGGTGGCGAAGGTTGTAGCGGTGTGCCTCTGCGGTTTGGCGAGACTGAATAATGCAGCGTGCCAGTTTACGGGCCTCCTCGCTGGTCTAGGCGAACATGGCAGCAGCCGTGTGAAACATTCCCAAGTTGTCGGCAAGGAGCATGGCGCCGAGCATCGTGGTGTCCTCTCTACCACCACCACTATCATCATCATCATCATAAGCCTATATTTATGTCCACTGCAGGACGAAGGCCTATCCCTGCGATCTTCAATTACTCCTGTCTTGCGCTAGCTGATTCCAACTTGCGCCTCCGAATATCCTACCTTCATCACTCCACCTAGTTTTCTGCCGCCCTCAACTGTGCTTGCCTTCTCTTGGAGTCCATTCTGTAACTCTAATTGTTCACCGGTTATCCATCCTAGGCATTACATGGCCTGCTCAGCTCCACGTTTTCCGCTTAATGTCAACTAGACCCATTGGACCACGAATATCCATTGGATGTCCCGATTAGATCCGAAGGTCCAAGTCACAAATAGGACGTCCAGTGGATTACATGGGGACTTTATTTTGGGTCGTCCCAGTCAAAAATCCGAGAGGCTGTGGGCTTGTCAGCTATATGTTATTTTGGCCTGTCGGCCTGTAAGCCTGTCGGTTCGTCAGCCTGTCGGTGTCAGCCTGTCGGCGTCCGCCTGTCGGTGTCTGCCTGTCGGCGCCCGCCTGTCGGTGTCAGCCTGTCGGTTTGCAAGCCTTTCGGAACATTCTATTCCGACAGGCCGCAATTGCGGCAGCATTCTCTGGCAATCACTTTCAGCGATAGTTTCGCTTTCGCGAGAGTTCATGGCTCGGCCCACGAAAGCTCTTGCATTTTCCCGACGCTTGTGCGCAGGCATGCAGTGCCGATTCTCGCGAAAGTGAAACTAAGTCCGAATGTGATTTTCCGAGAATACGATCCCTAGTGGCGTCATCAAGCATGCTTGATTATGCTGTCCGACAGTTCCTAAATAGAAAATACACCTTTGATTGATGGTTTCAAAGTTTTATTGCACACTAATTCACACGCAGCCATCATATACATGCAAACAAAAATACCGTATTTGCTGTACATAGGTCCTTTTTCTCGAAATTAATGAAGCTACCCAATGTATGTTACCAACGAATTTCTACCTATATTCATGAAAAAAGCTAGCAAACGTACCGAGGCAATGGCATTCCTCTGCCACGCCTGGGTTCAAGCAGCACATGGGCGCCTGCTTTACTAGTACATTATTTGTAACCTGTAATAAATATACACAACAATGTAGAAAGCAAAACTAGTATTAATAAATCTAATAACGTATGTTTGGGGACCATCATGGCGACAAGCAAAGTCTCAACATGGGTTAAGAATGTGCGAAGGGGCCTGCCAGCTGAGATTCAGACTGGTTTTAAATGATGCTGCATATACAGCACACTCGACAGCGTTAAAGACATCGTCATTTGGGGTGCCGAGGACGCCTGTGCAGCATCCATCAAGGATGACTGTTCTGGCAAGTACGAAGAGGATACAGCTTGCAGCGTTGACTCGCCTCCCTTTTAAAAAGCTAAAAAGGCCAAAACGACCAAAGTGAGCGCCATCATCAGGGCAGCATACGAGGCTTCTCCGGAGCTACCAAAACACACGAGCATCGAGAAGTGGACGCTCTTGGTATTTACGTCACATATGAAGAATATACCACGGTGGTGGTCGTGGCACACCGAGAGCATATGAATTCAACAGAACTAGGAAGGGTCCTGCTGTAAAAGGTGGGATGCCCCTGAGTGGGCAGTACAGCAGGGAAGAAACAGTTTTGCTGCTTAACATACAGAAGAGGGAAAATTTGTTTCAGCAATCCCAAAGAACATGAGCACGGAACACAACCAAAGCAGAAGAAAAGCACCATCAAACCCCTTACAAAACAAACATGGAAGAAATCCAGACCTATACTACACGGACTTTCGTAGAGTGGCAACAAATTCACAATACTCGCCACAATAGTACACAGTGACAACTGGCTCCATTCGGACCCCTTTGGCCTGCACGGAGGAGGCAGCAGCCATAGTGCTCGCCTTTCAAGATGCAGAGGCAGAAGAGCAATCTCTATTGGTCCTGACGCACTCTCAGGCAGGGGTCCATTCATATATAACGGGCACCATTCCACACAAAATCCACAGCATGCTAGGCACCACCCTAGAATGGCACCACGCAATAATGTAGTGCCCGGCACACACTGGGCTCAAGGGAAATGAGAAGGCCGACCAAACTGCTCGAGGATTGTCGTGTTCCGGGGCTTCCACGAACGAAGAGGCAGACTGTATTTCAACATGCTTTATTGCATGGTAGCAACTTAAATGGCAGAATGACAGCCAAGGAATACAAGGACAAAGAGCACCCCAGCCTTGAAGCCAGCGATTATATACACGTAGCGGGCGAGGGTGATGTGATCGCGATATGGGCCGCGTGACAGCAAGGGAACGCTATCACGCTATGGCGCAAGTACACGTGTACAGATATGCGACATCCCCCCCCCCCCCACTTATTTCGGAAAAACGAGTATAACCGCAACAGTTTATGGCACATAGCGATCAGGTAGCCGGCGCTGTCTCTGTGGGTAACGATGTTCGTTTGCAGAGTTTGAAGGCTCCACCAGTTCACGCTGAATGATCGCCGTGGTGTCGTTGTCGGTTGAAGAGTCGGCAGCTGGGACCTGTACTGGAGGTTCTTGATGGCTTCTCACGAAGGGCAGCTCGAACTCTGGTGTCGGCGTTACCCTTGCGGATGTGGTTTTGGTGACGCACCCACTGGAAAACACCACGTGGTGTCATGACACTTAAACGGTATGACACAGGTCCCGTACGGGCGAGAACTGTTGCACAGAGCCACTTGGGTCCAGGTCGAAAGTTGCGCACCCGAACGTCATCACCAACACCGAACATTTTCTCACGACACGGGTGACGCCTTGTCTGGCGAAATTGATGCTTTGACACTTTTTTCTCGACCGATGGTCGCACCAGGTCTATCCTTGTCCGTAGGCGCCGTCCCAGGAGCAAGGTGGAAGGGGCTTCCCCTGTCGTAGCATGAGGCGTATTGCGATACGCCAAAAGGAAGTCTGCTATTTCCGCAGTCGCTATCCTCGGATTGGTCTTTTGAAGCGCTGCCTTCAAGGTTTCGACAAAACGTTCCGCCAAGCCGTTGCTGCTTGGGTGATACGGTGCGGTACGTACGTGTCTTATACCCCTTTGCTTGAGGTAGACTTGGAATTCTTCAGAGATGAACTGGCTTCCGTTGTCGGACACCACTGTTTCCGGAAAACCAAATCTGCAGAAAAGTTCATGAATACGTGCGATGGTTGCTTGTGAAGTAGTAGTGGTCATGGGACATACTTCTGGCCACTTCGAATGAGCGTCGACTACCACTAAGTATGAAACACCTTTTATGGGACCTGCAAAATCGACGTGCCGGCGTTGCCATAGACGCGTCGGCCAGGACGAAGGATGGAGCGGTGCTTTCACTGGTAAACTGCGTGTCTCAGCGCATGTTTGACAAGCGGCAACACATCTCTCTATATGTCATGGTCGATGTTCGGCCACCACACATAGCTTCTTGCCAACTCCTTCGTGCGCACCACTCCTGGATGTCCCTCATGCAATTCATCTAGGACAAATTGACGAAACTTTTGTGGTACCACAACACGCATTCCCAGCAGGACACAACCTTGATATAAAGAAAGCTCTAGCTTCCTGTAGAAGAATGGTTTCAGGTCTGCAGACACGTTCGTCCGCCAGCCTGACAAATTGTGCTGTACTACTTGACGAAAAACTGGATCACGTGCAGTTTCTTCTGCGATGTGTTTACTGCAGACAGGCATGCTGTCTAAACGCAAAAGCAAAAAAATTTTCTTCGGCCGCATCCCTGTCATGTTGCTGAAGTGGAAGGCGCGATAAGCAATCAGAGTCCACATTCTGAGCTGCAGGGCGATACTGCAAAGAAAAAGAATATGCAGAAAGTGTGACTGCCCAGCGCTGAAGTCTGGCGGCTGCTATCGCTGCAATGCCTGTCTTTGGGTCCAAATATTGTCTCAAGTGGCTTATGGTCGGTGAGCAACGTAAAATTGCGTGCGTAAACGTAGTAATGAAACTTCTTGACACCAAACACCAGAGCCAATGCCTCTTTCTCTAGTTGGCTATAACCTTGTTCAGCCTTTGTCAGTGTGCGTGAAGCATACGCTATTGGATGAAGTTGCCCTTGTGAAATGTGCGACAGAATCGCACCTATTCCATAGGCGGAAGCATCACACGACAGGTGCACTGGCCAACTGGGGTTGTAGTGTGTCAAAATAGGCTTTGACGTTAGCAGTTTCTTTACATGTACTAACGCACTTTGACAAGCGGCATTCCATTCCCAAGTTTCGGTCTTGCGCAAGAGCTTGTTCAGGGGAAACAGTATAGATGACAGATTCGGAACAAACTTTCCATAGTAATTTAGGAGCCCTAGCACCGACTGCAGTTGCTGCTTATCTTTCGGAGTCGGTGCATTCGTGATTGCGACCAACTTTTCATCTGTCGGCCGCACAATGACTTTCGTGATCACATGACCCAAGTATTGCAGTTCATCGCGAAAGAAATCGCACTTCGAAAGTTTTAGACGCATTCCGCGTTCTGATAGCCGTTTCAGCACTGCTTCGAGGTTAGACAAATGTTCTGCTTCCGTGCGGCCCCTGATCAGTATGTCATCGAGATAACACGTCACGCTGTTCAGTCCTTTCAGTGCGTTATCCATAATACGCTGAAATATTGCGGGAGCCGACGAAATGCCAAACGGTAGGCGGTTGACCAAAAATAGACCTTCGTGCGTGTTCAGCGTCAGATATTGCTTGGACTCGTCATCCATTTCGACCTGCTGGTACAGATAGAATCACACTTGTCTAGAGCAGTCGAGCGGCCGGCTGCGGACTGCAGAAGCGCCGCTTACCGGCTGTCGCTGGGTTCGAGATATGTTGGATGCAAGCGCCAAAAGCCTGCATGCGGCATGGCTTCTCGCGGCCATTTATGTTATCGGCCTGTAGATTTTTTCACGGACGTGGGTGGGCGGGATCTGCGCTTATTCGCTGCCTGCTTCGTCGGGTGCAGCCGGCGCCTCAGCTGATAACATAGCAAAAGATGCGTTTTACTTCGCGTCAGTCGTCGTTTGCGTCTATCACTTCATGTGCCAATTGGCGTTGACGTCACCATTCATCGATGCGCCAATGAATCATTGCCATTTTTATCTTGAATCATGTGTAGTTCTCAGAGCCAATGCATGCATTCCGTTGCACATACACGCTTATCACGGACAGCGGTCTTTCCACAAGTGACAGCAAGCAAAAAACAAAAAAAAGAGAAGAAAAAGACAGTAAGATAGCTATCTCTTATGATCAAATTTACGGGCTGACATCGCAGATAGGCCGCAAGTGCACATGCCGCGTGCAGGCTTTTGGCGCTTGCATCCAACATATCTCGAACACAGCGACTGCCGGTACGCGGCGCTGTTGCAGCCCGTAGCCGGCCGCTCGACTGCTCTAGACAAGTGTGATTCTATCTGTACACTCTGCTCAAGTCTATCTTCGAAAAATGTTTTCCACCTGCAAGTGCGGCAAATAGCTCGTCCGCTTTTGGTAGAGGATACCTTTCGATGTCGAGTATTGGGTTTAGCGTGACTTTGTAGTCACCGCATAATCTGACTGAACCGTGGCGTTTGACCACTGGCACGACAGGCGTAGCATATGGGCTCGTTGTAATGGGTGTAATTATCCCTAGCTCTTGTAGCTTGGTTAATTCGTGTTCGACAGCAGTTTTTAGTGCGAAAGGCACACTTCAAGCTTTGAAAAATTTAGGTCTTGCCTCATCCTTGAAGAACAGAGTAGACTTTTCACCTTTTACTGTGCCGAGTTCGTCCTTGAACAGGTCTTGATAGCCGCTCAGCAAGGACTCGAGCTCAGGCGATTTCTCGGAGCTGCTTGTCTTCCCCAGCTGCATGTGGTGAAGACCTTGGATTTGCGTCCTATCCAGCTGGAGGCGCTGCAGCCAATTGCGCCCCAGTAGCTGCTGGCCATCCTGGCGTAGCACGTACAATGGCAGGCGCTGGGTCTGTGCGTTACACTGGACTGCCACAAATGCTACTCCGCAGGGCTTCACACGTTCATTAGTGTAGGTTCTTAGAGTAAGGCTTGTCCTGCGAAATTGAGCACTTAGAAAGAGCGAACGGAACTGTGAAACAGACATAACTGATACAGCGGCTCCTGTATCGAGTTCCATGTTCACTGGTACGTCGTTAATAGTAACTTCGACCATGACCGGTTTTGCTCTTACTTCTGCAAATAAGTTGCGTTGTATGTCAGCACGTAGCAGCCCACAAACAAATCTGTCCCTTAAGGCTTGATCAAGAAAAGTGCCGAACTCGCAAGTTTGTGCGAGCCTCCGCAGCTCTGCGGCATACTGAGCAGTAGTCTCTTGCGGCAATTGCGAGCGGCGATGAAATTTGGCTCTTTATCCAATAATGGACAGTTTTGGGACAAAGTGGCTTCGCAGTAGCTCTCGAAGTTGCTCAAAAGACTTCTTAGTGGGAATCTCCGGAGACGTTAACGACTTCAATAATGCGTATGTTTTCGGTCCTACCATGCTTATCAACGTATCAGCCTGCTGCTCAACCGGGACCTTGTTAGCCCGTTAGCCTTGTTACTTGGAGCCGTTCCTCGTAACTGGTCCAATCGGCGGAAGACTCATCGAATGGTTCTACTTGCCCCAATTGTGACGACATGGCTGCGTTGATGTCTTCTCGTGGCCGTCTACCAGGGTCCAGGCTGTCTACCAGCATCCCATCTTCGTCGCCAAGAATATGTCGTGTTCCGGGGCTTCCACGAACGAAGAGGCAGAGTGTATTGCAACATGCTTTATTGCATGGTAGCAACTTAAATGGCTGAATGACAGCCAAGGAATACAAGGACAAAGAGCACCCCAGCCTTGAAGCCAGCGATTATATACACGTAGTGGGCGAGGGTGATGTGATCGCGATATGGGCCGCGTGACAGCAAGGGAACGCTATCACGCTATGGCGCAAGTACACGTGTACAGATATGCGACAGGATCCCTACGAGGAACCCTTGATCCACCAACACGACATCCTCGAAGACCAAAGAGACAAATATACAGCCACCTACACCCAGACCGTACAGGAAAACAGGCCAGGTATGGCACTTCTTACAAACACACATCATCATCAACCTATATTTATGTCCACTGCAGGACGAAGGCCTCTGCCTGCGATCTCCATTACCCCTGTCTTGCGCTAGCCGATTCCAACTTGCGCCTGCAAATTTCCTAACTTCATCCCCCCACCTAGTTTTCTGCCGTCCTCGACTGCGCTTCCCTTTCTTGATATCCTAACTTGTAACTAATGATCCACCGGTTATCCATCCTACGCATTACATGGCCTGCCCAGTTCCATTTCCCCTCTTAATGTCAACAAGAATATCGGCTATCGCCATTTGCTCTCTGATCCACATTCTCTTCCCGTCTCTTAAAGATAGACCTAATATTTTTCGTTCCATCGGTATTTGTGTGGTCCTCCACGCATATCCATACATCCAAATACTTCGCAAGATGCATACACCCTGCCACTTCCCTTGGTGTAGGGAGCGGCCAAGTCTCGTTCATGTAATGTGGATATGTAAGCAACGACTTCCAAACTCTAAATTCACCCCCTAACGACGCAAATTCCAAGTAACAGGCAGCGGTACGTTTGGCTTGCTAGCAAAAATCTAGAGAGCCAGAGAGCTCTTCTCGATCAAGCCCAGCGAGCCACAGAGACCAATGGAGCTCTAAACTGAGGTATGCAAAGACCCTTAAGAGAAATAATTTAACTTTACACTACTACTGCTAAAGAAAGATATTGGTCGACTTAATTCAAACTAAATTTTCTAAATTTCCCAACTAATTCAATATATAGTGGTCGACCTATACTTATGTTGGACCTATTTTTTTAGTAAATATGGTAAGCACTAACTCCACAAAGAAAGGTAGAAGTGCTAAGCTGGTAAGGTCAATATACAAAGTCTGTCCCAGAAGTTTGAACAGTTCATGTCACTACATTCCCTGCCGCGTTTTTGCTGGCTCACTGCACAAACTTTTGGGACAAGCCCCGTAGCTATGAGTATCAGTAGCACTACCTTCTTTGCACGTCAGTGAGTTTCTGCGCTAATCGCCTGCGCACTTCTTTCAATCTTTTTTTTCTCGTCTTCCGGCGTGACATTGTTGCCCATGAAGATCTGGAGGAGGCCTGCGCAAGAAAAGCAATCACAAGTACAAAAGTAATGAAAGCATCTAAACAATTATTGCCAGCATGCACATTGCAAGTTCCCAACAATATGCCCACGGTTCAATGAAATATTTTTGCAAAGCTCCATTTTCAATAACCAAACTACAGGTTACTTTTTGCATGTTCACTCACATGCCTCAAATTCTTTCTACAGTTTTAGCATGAAATGTTTCAGTAGCAGATGATCGCAACACAGTGCTTTAGCACTAGCTTTGCTTTTACTGTGGCTATTTGCATGTGCTATCTATACATGAGTAGGTCAGTTATTGCACACAGCTAGCACCCATCAGAACCAGTAAGGATAAAAGCTAATGATATAGACTAAAGCATTCTGATCAGCACTGGGGCTCTCAACTGTTAACACTTAGGCTTGCTCGTTTATCATCTTCCAGAAAGTGAAGCGAAATTGCGCCGCAGTAGTGCTCCTACAAATCCGCATTCTCCTTTGCTGATGTAATTTCACTGCACTTACCGTTGTCAAGGAATTCTCAGGTACACTGGATCGTGCTGCTATGCTTGTGCTCACAGTACATCAAGACAGCATAAAATTGTAATTTCTTCAGAATGAAACAGACCACAACTGTATGTATATTAATAGCAGACATGTTTTTAAATGTCTCCTTTATATGAAATTTAGTTGATACGAGCCACTAGTTTGGACGTTTTCTGTAGCAATATCACATTCAATAGTAAAAAGCCCACTACTCTGAGGAGTTATCATTAAGGATGGCACATCAATGCAGGTTAAGTGCACTGTTTTGTCGAGCATGGCAGCACCTTCAGTAGTTGTAGCAGTTCAGTGCTGCTACATTTGAAAAATTATTTTCATTGTAACAGTATGTTCATATACTTTTCAAGGATGACAAGTTTTGTGGTGTCACGGCTGGTCTGATCTCAGTCCTTCCCTTGGATCGCAACTTGTTGGACGAAGTCCCGGTCACGCTTCTGTTCTTAAGCTCATCTGGCTTCCAATACATTGTGGACACCATACGGCACAACATATTCAGACGTAGACCGCAACAATGTCTTCCAAGCAGCCTTTTCTATCCATTGCCCGGATCCAGCATACACCTGCAATATATAGTAACACATACATAGCTTGTAGCTCACAGGTGTTATACTGGACAGTATACACTATGCATTTTCTCAACTCTACTGTTTTCTGGCATTCTGGCACATTTATTAGTTGTAGTGGGCTGACCTGCATGAGCAGAACTTAATTATACTGTAAAATTTTAACATACCTTTTAGACACTCCTACATAAAAATCTCCCAAGCATAAATAGCAATCACTAAATTTGTTAAATTGACAATGATCTGCAAGAATATTCATTGCTATCTATAGCTAGATGAACTCACTAACATCTACCTTGACATTGGGTAGCCGAATTTCAAATACATGTGTTGTCTATAAGGCCACTCTTTTTTTTCGTTGATCTGTGCGGTCACTAGATGCATTATAGAAATGTGCACAAGCATTGCGTTCCAAGGACTGCATGATTACATAATTATGCCATCAACAATAATGTACACATACAAAAAAAAACCTTCACACAAGTGACATGGCTGAATAAACGTACACTCGCCAACTGAAGAATACACGTTGCCCGCCTGCCTGGCAGTCCTGGCAAGGAATTTTGTAGATGATGCCGGGATATTTTTCTTTTTCTAGGCAGTGTTTGACTCGGACGAGTTGTTGTTTTAGCTTGCTTCAAGGGACGTGGCAGACTTGTACATCACAATCTTTGAAAATTCTTGACATTGACTCGCTCATGCCTCGTTCATAGGGGAGAGCCGCCCGTTTCCTTGTTCTCATCGGCCTGATAGGGGGTTCAGCGACACGCTTTTCTTCAGTCTTTATAATATGGCCGTGGTAGCCATTACTGACCAAATTCTGCATTACTGACCATTACTGACCATTACTGACCAAACAAAACTGAAAACAAAATTCAGTTACATGCTTTTGAATGGCGTGCCCACCATATCTATTTGGTCAAGAAAAAAAGTGAAATATGCAACCCGCTTCGATCTCGTGAAGTTTCTGATATGACCGGGCATGAATCAATGTTAGCATGAGTAGGCATCAGTGACATCATAAGAGCAAATGTGAAAAAGTGCAAAAGATTGCAAATCTATGATGATGAGTGCCTATAGGCTCAAATGAATGGACCTTTTTCCAATTCAGCTTGCGCATGCGCATGCCCCAGCTGCATTCCATGCCGCGCCGCCATTATCACAGGGCAGGTGTGCGAAGTGAGTGCGTGAACCCTTGCATGATCTGCGGAAATTTCCTGAGCTTGAGTTGCTGATCAATAACTTTTCTCGTGTTCTGGGCAAGAATATTGGTTAAAGGAAACACTTAGCTGTTCGTGGGAAAGACTGCAAGCACTTTTGTCGATGAAAAAGACTCTGTGAACTAACGCTCAAGCTATAGGCGCAGCGTTTGCGACAAATCTCATGCAGGCACTTTCTGTACCGTCGATTGCACAAACCGGAGTTGAATGGTGAACATTGTACTGGAGTGGAGCGCACGGTCAAATTAAAAAAAATAATACCCCATGTTATCAGTGAGTTATCACGCAATTCTTGCTGAGTGAGGTAAGCCTGCGTTCTGGTAACAGCATGACGATAGTGCTGTGATTATTGCACTTCTCGCCCTACGACCGACTCTGAAGTCACGGCGATGTCACGGTGAAGTCACGGCAATCTACGGGTATGTATACCGCACGGATTTTACCATTGGCTTAAGAACGTGCTACCGCATGCAGGCGGAAATAGCTGTACGGTTACGTGGGGCCAAACGAAAAGAAGAATCTCGCCACACAGCCGATCAGAATGCATCGTGCGAGGCCAAAGCGCCACACCCGCGGTGCCGCATTATACAAAACTCGCGAGTCTTACTTTTTGCAGGCAAATGAAGCTTTACGCACCTGACAAAACAACGTGTTGCATCCACTTACATTCTGCTTACCCCCCGTACTGTGTTGCGTCCACTTAGTCCCCAGTACCATGCCATAACGATACATATCTCGATATAAAACAACACTTGCCCTGCAGTACACTCGCAGTACGTGTGCAGAAGTTTTGCATGTTGTTTGTTCATCATGGTGAGCTACTTGCATGCCCGCTCTTGAGGGCAAGCACGTACGCACGTGCATGCGTCTGTTGACCGCCTCCTTCAAGTCGAGCCACTCAAAACGACGGTCGAGTTTATCCTGAAGAAAGTCCTGCCGCGGCGCACTTGACGCTCACACATGCCTTCGCCAGTTGAGTCAAAGTACTGACCAAGCTGCTGAAGATCAAAAGCCGGCGCATCTCTCAAATGTTGTTTACAAATGGCCTGCACATCGCATCAGCATGCTGCCATTGCGTCGGTAAATGTAAAATGTGTTATTGCTACATGTGAGCAAATACACGCGCGCTAGAGCACGGCAATGAGAAACTACTCGAACAACACAAGCGACAGAAGGAAAACAAAAGCAGGGACAGCCGTCGCAAGAGATTGCTTGGTGAAACGCTACCATGCTTTGCGTAGAGGCGAGAAGCGGCGGGAGCGTGTTTGTCTTGCCCGTCAAATTTAGTTGAAGTGGCGGCCGCTGGAGGGGTCGCTTACTGGAAAAAGGTCCATTTGTAAGGTAGTGGCAGTGAGTAAGCACTGCTGAGCATGGACGAATATCAGTGAGAAGTAGTGCACAACTAGAAAAAATGGGTGCTTGAAACTGAACAGTGCTGTACAAAAAAAACACAGCATATCCACGAGGTGAATGATGGTGAGGTGGGCGAAGCTCCGGAGGTTATGGGTGATACCGTTAATCCTCCGAGAAGTTAGCCCGATAAAATCATCATGCAAACACGTGAGGTACGGTGAAAACTTTTATTGAGATTTCAAGTTACCTTTAAATATTCTGTTATATATTCTTATAATATTATAAATATTCTTATAAATATTCTTATATCTCTGTTTCTATCAGATTGTACGCAGACGATTGTGTGCTGTATGAAAAGATTAATACTGCTGAGGATCAAGCCAGGTTAAACAGTGATTTTGCAAAAGTATTATCTTGGTGTGACAAATGGCAAATGTGTGTTAATTATGATAAAACTGTGTTTATGCGCATAACACAGAAACGGAAGCCTCTCCTATTTAACTATACTGCTAATAATAATGATCTTTCAGAAGTGAACAGCTACAAGTACCTAGGGCTTCGGATCTGTAAAACCCTCTCCTGGACCGAACATGTGGATAACGTCACCGCTAACGCCCTCCGCAAACTCTTTTTCCTTCGACGTGCTTTGAAGCTCACGCCCCCCAGTGTACGTTTTCTCGCATATAATACCATTATTCGTCCCATGTTAGAATATGCCATCATAATCTGGGATCCCTTCACTAAAACTAACACTGCTAAATTGGAGAGAGTTCAAAAGAAAGCAGTACGGTTTATTTATAATTCATTTGGCCGTTCATCTATCACTCATCTACTTAATCAAAGTGGTTTGCTTCCAGTCTCTCAGAAACCGTATCTGCCGTTTAAAATTCTTTTTATTGCGATAGCAATTATATGGACACTCAAAAGCAGATTTCTGCCGTCGCCGTCGCCGTGAGGTTCCGTATGACGTCAATGAAGATGAAATCGTCGCCGCGCGCCGAACGCTGTATGTGCGAGTGAAAGGGCGCGAGGGACGCGCGCTTTCACGGGGAGTGAACGCACGGCGGAGAAAAAAACGCGCGTTCTGCGCCGTGCTCCTTTAAGGGCTGCAGAAGTAGGGGACGCTTTGTGGTGGGACGCTGTGCGGACGTGCTTCGCATGGGCTCCGGCCTTGCGACCGTTTTTCGGCGGAACGTGCTCTACTTTGGACTTGCTTTTGGTGCACTCATCTTCAGGAAGTTGCCCTGCACCTGCGGACACCAAAGGTCGGCAAGTTTACCCCCTTTTTAGGCGTCTTACCACGGTTTTTCCACTCAACCCGGCGCCTCCAAGATAGGCCGAGCCGACGCTATCTCTAGGCCGAGCCGACGCCGGCGACGCCGGGCTTCGGGGCCGTGCTTGGGGGTTGTGGGCCTTTGTGAGGCTGAAGATGTTGGAGTACTCGGTTGAGGGAGAGTCTATAACGCCCGAAGAGTTCGAGGCGGGAGAATGGACCTCGGTTTTGAAGGCACAAGACCGATTCAAGAAGTCTCTATACGGCGACAACGCCGAGAGTACGCCTCGCGAGACGCAGGCGGGCAGCGACGGACGCAAGGCGCTCGGAGCGGAGCAAGTCAAGCGGGGGAGAGCGCCGGTGCGGCAGAAACGACGACCGTTTCTGAAGATGCCGGCCAAGGATTTCAAGGTTGTGTGCAGACCCAAGAATTGGGACTTGAGTGTGGTGACACCGAGGGAACTCGGATCTGCAATGAGAGCGGCAGCGAAGCTGACGAGTGCGACTGCAGCGGAAGAGGACCTGGTTCGGGTCAACGAGACGAACAACACGATGACGGTGAGCACGCCGTGTATACATCGCAGTGGGGCATATGCGAGTGTAAAAACGCTTAAGCTGGGCGGTCGCGACCTTCCGGTTTCGGCGTACGTGGCGGCGATGGAGAACTCCGTGCGGGGAGTCATATACAATGCTTACGACGGATGCCCGGTGGAAGAAATTCGGGCAGGATTCCTGAAGAAGAATGAAGGCATGGAAATTCTGGATGCAAGACCTTTGGGCAAGTCGAAGGCGATTCAGATCACGTTTGGGGGGAAACGTGTTCCCTGGCAAGTCACTTACTGGAACTGTCTGTACGCTGTGATTCCGTATAGAGAATTAGTTGAGACCTGCTACAACTGCAGACGAGTGGGACATCGAGCGGACGTTTGCTATCGTCCGCAGACTAATCTATGTCGCCGTTGCGGGAAGGACCATCCTGCACCGCCTGAAGGAGAGTCGCTGACGTGCACACCGGACTGCATTGTGTGCCATGGGGCGCACAACACGGGGAGTCGGAACTGCAAGTTTCGTCTAGCCCGCAAGCAGCCACCGGGTCGGCAGCAGAGCAGTGAAGACAAGAGCCAAGATGGCAAGTAGGAGCAGCGCTCGAGGCCCACGGAGCGGTCATCGAGCGGTGCGAGAGACGGAAACAAGAGCAGGGACCGGTCGGGTTCCTTCCCGCCACTGCCAGGAGCCGGGGCTGGCAAAGCAGGAGGACAAGGTTCCAGTCATGAAAGGAGTGCAAACAGTGCAAACGACACGACAAAAAAGGTGAGCTGGCCAAACACGGGCGCCCCGAATGAGACTGCTCGAGAGAGGGAGCTGAAAAGGCAGGTGCAGCAGCAGGGCGATACTATTAAAAAGATGGAAGCCAGAATGGCAGACATGGAACGCGCGCTTAAAGGCGGCAAAGGACAAGGGGTACTGGCACCGGTGATGCAGGCCCCACAAAAAGTGGCGCAGGCCGCGGGTTCTCGCGTGCAGGAGAGCTCAGCTATGGAAGTGGAGAATCGAGGGCCGGTCAAGAGGCCGCCCCCGGCGGATGAGGGAACTAATGCAAAGAGGGTGGCAGAGACGTCGACGGCGGACACGCCACAGCCGGCGTTTAAAGTGACTAGTCTTAAGGCGGATGTGAGTGCTCTTGTCGATAGAGTAGGGAAACTGGAGGACAGACAGGATAGGTTGGAGGCTCGGGTCGGGAAGATCGAAGCCAGACTAGACAAAATTGAGGAGCGTTTCGACGCCTTCACCAACGAATCTCGGACTTTCCAAACCCAGGTTATGGACATGTTTCGGCAGCTCCATACTTTATTGGAGGCACGACTTCCTGCCGTAGTCGGCCAAGCGCCGATGTTAGTCAACTTAGTGCCTCATCATGGCCCCTCGCCAACAAATTGAGGTTTGGCAGTGGAACTGCAGGGGCTTCCGTCGCAAGCGGGGGAACCTGCAGTTGCACATACAAAATCTGGATAGTAAACCGGACATTATAGCTTTACAAGAGGCTAGTGGCTCGGTGAAATTACCGGGATTTAAGGCATATACACCGCCAGGGATGGATCCAGGGGGTGTATCGAGCGTATTCACAGCCGTGCTAGTCCATCGCAACACCACGGCAATTCAGCATACCATAGATTGCAGCAGGGAGGACTACGTCCTGCTAGAGATTGTGCCCAAACGTAAGGATGATAAGAGTCTCTTTATACTTAATGTTTATAGTTCTCCAAAAGATAAGGGGTTCGGCTTGCCACAGCTCCTAATGAAGACCCAACGGCTAGCGGCTAGAGCTCAGCTTATAGTGGTGGGGGATTTCAATGCGCCGCATCCGGAGTGGGGTTACATCCGAGCCAGCCCAAAGGGCAATCGGATTTGGCAGGTGGCCCAGGACCTGCGGTGGACGCTCTTGAACAACCCGCAAGATCATACGAGGATAGGCAATAGCGTGAGCATTGATACCTCTCCAGACCTCACATTTCTGAAGGGTATCCGGGCTGCAAAGTGGGTAAACACGGGACAGGCACTGGGGAGTGATCACTATATCCTGTCCACGGTGTTTAGTGCTGCGAAGCATAAAGACAAGATAAATGGGCCTAGAGTGACGGATTGGGAGAGATTTTGGAAAACCAGGGCAGACACCGCGATTGCGGAAATCGAGAACCTGGAAGCATGGGTTGAGGCGCTCAAGCAGGATGTAAAGGGTACCACGGAAGAGGTTCCGATGGAGGAGGAGGGCTATACGGCGGACTCTAGATTGTTACACATGTGGGAAGCGCACGCGAGTCTCTTGAGGAGGTGGAGGAAACAAAAACATAATGGAGTCCTCCGTAGGAGGATGGCCAAGCTAGAACGAGAAATCAAAAGTTACACGTTGGACTTGCAGTGCAAGCAGTGGGGACAGATTTGTGATCGGATGAATGGTCAATTCGGATGCAAAAAGACATGGCAGTTGTTGAGGCACCTTTTAGATCCGGCGGTAACTAAGTCGGCGCAAAGGGGACAAATAGCTAGATTAGTGCATCAATATCAAGGCACGATTGCAGAATTTATGCAGGAACTCCGGGATCGTTACATAAACGGTGGGGCAGGCGGTTGCTTGCCGCACTACTCGGGAGAGGAAAATTCGGTACTAGATGAGGACTTTACGGTGGCGGAGGTGGAGTTTGCCCTGGGGCAGCTCCGTACTACGTCGGCCGCGGGTCCGGACGGGGTTACTAATAAAATGCTAAGAAACCTGGATTTCAAGTCGGTGGGAGCGCTCACCGACTTGATGAACAAGTATTGGGTGGCCGGGGAGATCCCGGCACAGTGGAAGCATGCTAGGATTATATTTATTCCTAAGCCAGGGAAGAAGCTCTGTATTGAGAATATGCGCCCCATCTCGCTCGCATCCTGCGTGGGCAAATTGATGGAGCACGTGGTCCTCAACAGGCTTCAGGGGTATGCTGAGGACAAGGAGTTTCTGCCTGCAATGATGCTTGGCTTCAGGGCCAATTTGTCTACGCAGGACGTCATGATACAGCTGAAAACGGACGTGATTGATCCTGGGTACGGTACGGGCACCAAGGGGCTCGACCTAAATAAAGCTTTTGACAATGTTGCCCATGAGGCAATATTGAGGAACCTATCAGACATAGGACCAGGGGGTAGAACCTTCCGTTACATCAGATCATTTTTGGAGGGCAGGACTGCAGAGATTGTGGTCGGAGAAGTGAAATCGGATTCCTTCACGTTGGGGGCCAGAGGGACACCGCAGGGGTCAGTTCTTTCGCCGTTCCTGTTTAACCTCGCCTTAATTAAGATACCGACGAAGCTGGAAGAGATATCGGGACTAAAACACACATTCTATGCGGACGATATTACTCTATGGGTTACCAGGGGCAGTGACGGACAACTGGAGGATACACTGCAACGAGCAGTGGATATTGTGGAAAAGCTAGCGGGGGAGGCGGGACTCACGTGCTCTCAGCCCAAGTCCGAGCTTTTTGTGGATAGGGACAAACCACGAGGACTACATGCGAGGCACTATATTCCGCCACCCCCGCTAGAGGTGAAGGTGGGGGGTATGCCGGTCGCTGAGGCCCAAACGATTAGGATTCTAGGTCTGTATCTGCAGACTAACAGGAAGAATAGGGAGGCTTTGGCAAGGCTTAAAAATACGGTCAACGCCACCGTGAGACTAATCAGGAGAATCGCCAATCGCAAAAGAGGGGTGAAGGAAAAGGAATTGTGTAGGCTAGTACAGGCGTTTGTGCTCAGTAGGATAGTTTATGCGACGCCTTATATGAAGTTGGACGCGACGGAAAAAGGCAAGGTGGATGCTATGATTAGGCAGGCGTATAAGGCGGCCCTTGGGCTGTCTAACAATGCGCCTACCGAAAGGCTGCTGAGATTAGGGGTGCATAACACCCTGGAAGAACTACGGGAGGCACACTTGGTGATGCAGCTCGCTAGGCTTTCGAAAACTAAATCGGGCAGGGACATATTGGAGAGGATCGGTATTGGGGTTAAGGCTCCTGTCGGGGACATGAAAACTCAGGTGCGGCGGGAACTCCACAAGACCTTATACATAAAGCCTTTGCCCAAGAATACGCATCCGATACATCATGAGGAACGCAGGAAGGCAAGAGCTAGAGCTTTACATGCTAAGTACGGGAAGTACAACGGGGCAGTCTATGTAGACGTTGCGGAGTACAAGGACAAGGACGCATTTGTGATTGCGGTGGTGGACGGACGGGGACGCTCGATCGCCTCTGGATCGGTCAAAACCCGCTCCTCAGAAACTGCAGAGGAAGCGGCAATAGCGCTAGCTATAGCTAATACTGAATCTGACCTGATTCTCAGCGATTCAAAAACAGCCATCCGAAATTTGGCAAGGGGCAGAATATCTGTCACGGCGGCACAATTGCTGAATAGGGCCACGAGACGAGAGACTAGGAAAGTGGAAATTGTCTGGGTGCCAGCACACTCTGGGAATCCTGGGAACGAGGCGGCTCACATAAATGCTCGAGGTTTCGTCAGCCGAGCAGGTGGGCTGGTCGTTCCAGGGAGGTCCACGAGAGATGGGCTGGTGTCCTTTCACGACATTACAAACCACTATAAGCTGGAGCGGAGGATTTACCCACCCCCAGACAAGAAGATGACTAAGGCGCAGGAATGCATATGGAGAAGGTTGCAGACTAGGTCTTTTCCCAATCCATACGTGTTGAGCAAAATATACCCGGAGGAGATTAAGCCGGAATGCAGATGGTGCCAGGAACTGGCAACCTATGACCACATCATATGGGAATGTAGCATATTGTCGCCACCGGTGGATATTATGCCTGATCCTTCTCTCGAGCAGTGGGAGGCCGTGTTGGCCAGCTCAGACCCGGTCGTACAGACCAGCGTCGTGGAGTGAGCCACCCAGGTCGCCGTCAACCATGGGTTGATGGCCATCTAACACGGAATCGTCCGCACATGCTTTTTGACGAAATAAAGTTTTCTTCATCCATCCATGCAGAAGTAGGCGTCTCTTTCCTCCTTTGCAAACGCGCCTTCTTCCGACGCGTGAGAGGCCGTGGGGGAGGGGGGGGAGGGAAGGGAGGCGACGTTTAGCTGCGGCACCAAGTGCCTATTTATATCAGAGGCTCCGGCAACAGTCACCAACGCCGCACGCATTTTGAGCGAACGCGGGCAAAACGCCGACGGCGTCGACATCAGTTCTGCGTGTTGCCGGTGCTGCTGCATGTCCAAGTTTATACAGGTGATAAAGCTAATATCATTACTCCGTATAGCTCTCTACAAATTTGCTATCGCAATTGATGCTTCGCCTTCAGGTGAAACTGCGACAACTTTTTCAATTACTCCAAGGTAAATACAATCTTAACACATCCAACATTATATCGTACTCCTCTGGACATAACACAAGACAACGGCACGATTTTACAGTGACACCATTAAACGCTAGAATTAACTCCTATAAGTATTCTTATTTCCCCAGAACGATTACAGATTACAGATTGGAATAATCTTAATAATGATGCAGTATCACAAACATCACTGCAAATGTTTGAAAGCTATCTGTAATTTCTTAACATCGTTTATACTACATTATATCATTGTGTTGCAATTGTGTCTTATGTTGTTGCATTTCTTTTCCTGGATCTTGACTTATGATTGATTTGTGAATGGATTAATGATTACTTTGGGAATTACGTTGGATGTTTCCAACGGACCTTTACTTGTATATTGTATGCCCACCCTGCTAAGGTCTTGTATAAGATCGCAGTATCAATAAATAAAATAAAAAAAATATTACGCACTTGTGGTCGGAGAAGTACACAGCTAGGGGTTGTAGTACCGGTTTAAGGGGAATGTTAGCAAACACGATGTCTATGCACGACCCCCGCGCGGTAGTAGGTGCAAGGTGGTCTAGGGAGATGCACCTGAGCGAGTATCTGAGTACCTGAGCGAGTATCTGCTGCCAAGCTCCCGCTTGGCGGCAGCTTCTCGAGCTCGCACCGCGGGATCCTGCCGACGAGCACGAGCCGCAGCGGCCATCCGCGCCCGCCGCTGCGCATCGTCCATGCTCCACCAACGATCCGACACGTACGACGACGATCCAAGAAATGAGAGAGGCGCTCGCTCCCCGCGCATCCCCGCGCAGCCCGCGTAGCAGCCAATCGGAGAGCAGCGGCACTTCCAGCGCCATCTAGTGTCGATGCACACAAGCGCCATATTACACACAATTCTATTGGACCAACACCATCTAGGAAATGAGACGAGAAATGGTGATGACGACACAGATTGTGTGGAGCGCCATCAGGAATTTTGTCCCTGAACTGCAGTTTGTATGTGATTGATGATGATGATGATGATTTATTGGCATCCCCTTTGAAACGGGGTGGCGACAAATAGTCGCCTAGCCTGCTTGATTTATTCAGGTATACTATACATGTTCTTTATCTAGCATTTTTGTATACCTCTCATTATTTTTCTTTCTCAAAAACTTACCTTGTGCCGCTGCCTATGATTATAAGAGATCAGGTCGTATCCATCTTTTCCTTGCTTTTTTTCCACCAGTACTCTAATCGTCTCTTGCTGATCTCTACGGCTGATCTGTTTATGTTTCCTTTCACTGTAAACCCAAGCGCTTCTGGGAGTTGCACGTTACCTACGGTTCTCGCTGGGTGGATCCCGTCGCATTCCATTACGATGTGCTGAGTGGTCTCTGGATCTTTACTGCAGCATACACATGTCTCATCTAGTTCCGAATATTTGTCCGATATGTTTTCGTCCTTAGGCAACCGGCTCGAGCCTCAAATAGCAAGGCACTGCCCTTTGTGTTATCGTACAGATTTGCCCTTCTAATTTCTTTATTCTCATTCTTGTAAATCTGCATTGTCCTTTTCGTTTCCATTCTTTGCATCCAATTCACGGTCTCTATTTCTCTCACTTTCTTTCCGATGACCCCTGGTTGTCTATTTACGGTTTCGATTATCCTGTACTTGGTTGCCAACTTCCTTAGACCTCTTCCTCCATTCTGTGTCCACGCTTTTCATGTAGAGATACTTGTGCACTTTAGCCGCCCATTTATTTTCATCCATATTCCTGAGCCTTTCTTCAAAACTAATTTTGCTTTGTGCTTCTCTGACTTCAAAAGAGGCCCAACCCATGTCACCATGCACTGCCTCATTTGTCGTATTACCGTGTGCTCCCAAAGCCAACCGGCCTACTGATCTTTGGTTAACTTCCAAACCCACCAATACATCCGATTTTAAGCATATAATGGGATTTGCGAATGTTAGCGCTGGCACCATTACTCCTTTCCAGATTCCACGCACCACCTCATACTTATTGTGGCCCCACAGTGCTCTGTGTTTGATTATTGCTGCATTCCGCTTCCCCTTTGTTATCAGATTATCTTGGTGGTTGCTTGAGTAATTCTTTCCTTCGTTTATGTGTACGCCGAGGTACTTATATTGCTTCACTATCAGTATTACTTGCTGTTGAATTGACACCACGAAGTTACTCGTGTGTTCATTAAAGATCATAATCCCTGATTTCTCTGTGCTAAACTTAAGGCCTAGATTTGTCGCTGCGTTCCCACAGATATTCGCAAGTATCTGTAAATCTTTTTTATTGTCCGCTAGTAGCACAATGTCGTCTGCGTACATCAGTCCAGGGACCTTCTGTTGCACCATTTGTCCATTACGCAGGTAGGATAAATCAAAACCTAATTCGCTGTTTTCCAGTCGTCTTTCTATGCCCTTGACGTAAAGCGTGAACAACAATGGTGACAGAGGGCATCCTTGCTTCAATCCTTGGTGAATTCCCACCATTTCATTTCCCTTTCGGCCTTCCCATCCCACTTGTACTTGGTTGTCTCGATATATCTCTCTCAGCAGCTCCACGAAATCGTCATCTATGCCTTCGTATTGAAGAATATCCCACAACAATTCTCTGTCTACGTTGTCGTAAGCTCCTTTAATATCTAGAAATGCTATCCAAAAAGGTCTTTTCTGAACTACTGAAATCTCTATGCACTGAGTTAGTACAAACATATTGTCTTCTAAGCGTCTGCCCGTCCTGAACCCATTCTGTAGTTCCCCCAATACATCGTTTTCCTCCACCCGCTTCGACAGTTCTAATTTTATGGCTTGCATTGCCATTCTATATATCACCGACGTTACTGTAACTGGCCTGTATGAGCTCGTCTTATCCTTATCTCCTTTGCCTTTGTAGATGAGATTCATCTTGCTTTCGCGACATCCAACGGGAATATTCTTTGTTCTAATCACTTGCTCTATGGCATTAGTCAGCAGTGCCTTGCTTTTTGGACCGATGTTTTTGATTAGCTGTATTGGGATTTCATCGGGTCCTGCTGCCGTGTTGTTAGGGACATTTTCTGCTGCCTTTTTTCAATAAAAGGTTTCTATGCTAAATTTTGATCTCTCAGGCCTCTCTGTTGTTGTTGGATCGGTTGTCTGAACTACGCTTTTTCTCGTGCCGAAGTTATGCCTAATAACGTCTGTGATGTACCGCAGCGCATCATCGCCTTCATAGATGTTACCGTCTTCATCCCTTATAGCCGTTTGCGAGTTTCTAGTTGTAGCTCCGAGTGCTTTGATATGGTTCCAGAATCTTTTTGGGCTGCCTTTGTCTTTTTTGTGAATGTTATGCACCCAACGTTCACTTGCGCATTTAATTTTCTCTTGCACGAGCTCACTCGCAACCCTTTTCTTTTCTCGATATGTATTCCATCTAAGGAGCACCTCTTCTTCTTGTAATCCCAACTTTTTGGCTTCTCGATGAACCCTAGATGCCTCTTTACGCTCTTCTATAGCTTGTTTAATTTCCTTGTTCCACCACTTACGTGGTTTCCTCTTTCCAATCCAACAATTGTTTTGCCGTGTCCGCTTTATTTCATGCTGCATAACCTCCACCAGTTCCTTATATTCCCAGACTGCTGTAGGAAAAGCAGTCTTCTATGAGACAGCGCCATCTATTGCATTATACGGGACATACTGCCGTTTATTGCCGGGAGATACGCCGGACAACGGAGACGTGACAAGGTTAGACTAAGAGGAGCTACGCCCCTAATATACTCTTACAATGCTCCTGTGACAAAGGTGCGATAGAGGCCATGGCAGTTATAATTCCTGTAAAAATTACACAATAAGATGAACACAGACATGGAAGTGCAATTTGAAGTCATAGAAAGCCACACACAAATGTCTTCGTGCACAAATATGCACTACATTGTGTCCACTGCAGAGCTCACTTCCTTTACAAAGAGATGCAGTGCTCTTGTAAGGCCTTCAACAAGCCTTAAGTATAAACCGCATGCACGCGATCTTGCGCGCGACAGAGACAAGTGACGTGACGGAGATGGCTGTCGCGTTCGCTCGTCGCCTACAAGTCGTACCACACGCGAGCGATGACTTTGAGCGATGACTTTGAGCGATGACTTTGAGCGCTGTCTCCCCGGTGTTGCTGGTATGAGGGCAGCAAATACGCGCCTTAACTGGTGTGACGCATGCTCTATTAGTTTAACTTGGTGCGTTTTACTGTAAAGAGCACCATATATATTTCTTAAGGTCTTGCACTAGGTTCTTATCTTTGTGCGTATCAAAATTGAGTCATTCGCTTGTTCCGTGTGACAATCGGTTGTACTTGACTGATGTAAATCCTGTTCTGGCTTCGTGCTATTGGCTAGTAGCTCACAGCTAGTCGCGCCGGGCGACGAATTGTATATTTCCAGCACCGAGCGACCAAGCGACAAGAACGAGCGATCAGTTTGCGCTACGGCTTGTTCCGTCGCTCGAAGCCGTCGCTCGTCGCCGTCGCGCACAAAATCGCTCTCATGTGGTTTGGGCTTGGGTAAAAAATGCTAGCATGTAGCGCCATTTTTTATATAAAGCACAGCGACATGACAAAAATCAGTAACAACAAATAAATCTAAAATCTTGTCAACTTTCAGTTGCGATACCTTTTCTTTGGCGCTCTTCTTGCCCTTTTCTAAGGACAATACAGGCTTTCGGAGCATTTTCGACGTGTGCAGCACCATTTCTTCAGTTTCTGCATTGCATTTAGCAAAGCATTACAAAGCTGACACTGCCGACAGGCTGCAATGTTAGGTGATAAACATTCAAGTGTCACAATAACAAATCAGGCCAGAATATCAGTTACTCTGGTCTCCCCTGGCATTACTCTCGTTTCATCCTTTCATGAATGCAAAGCATTTGCAAGCATGGCTCCCACGTCCACTACACGACAGATACCCGTTCATGCAGTAGACAGGTTATCATGTGGCATATGTCATCCCATCAGACTAAATATGGAGGCACTGAACATTTACGCCCAAAATTATGTGGCCAAAACCAAAATTCTGCTGATAACTGCCAAATGCACAAATTTGCGCCGAGGGCTCCTCCTGCGAAGCAGTGTCTACCTTGAGCGTCCGCGGCAGTGCGTGCTGCACCCCCTCGCCATTTCATAACGCCGACCCTTCCAGACATGTCGCAGACTGCCCGAGACTCTAATCAAAGGAGAGATACGTCTCGAGCAGCCAGGCCTAATCCCCAAAGTCACGCTACGAGATTGCGCTGGCCATATGCTTACTGCACAATGAGCGGGACAAAGCACATGCCGGTGAAGATTAAATTGTTCGAAATCTTAGTCTTATAAACATTTAAGGTGTGCTTAATAACGAATGAGTGGAACTTACCCGCCATGCGCAGCACTCTGTCGCATCGCCGTTCCACCACACGTCCTAGGGGACAATTGGATCGAAATCCAAGACATTCTCTGGGTTATAGTTTTGCACTGCGGTGTGCCTGACAACCGCAGTGGTCATGTCCACTTCATATTCAACGAATACAAGCATCTCGAGCTTAACACAGTGCAACGCAGTCGTTCTCGCTAAGATGACAGCTGTGGCTATGACCGTGGACTCTATGGATGCGGATTGGCATGCGACTTCGACCGGACCACTGCATCACCCAAACGAAACCAAAACAGAAAATAAAAATACTACTAAAGCAATGCCGTACAACAGCAGTGGGTGGAAGCATGGAGGAAGAAAAAAAACTTTTTTAAAGTTTTTTCCTTCCTCCATGGGTGGAAGGCACAAAGTTGTACAGTTGTAGAGAAGCTTAATGATAAGAAATGTTGAGAACTGCATTAGGCTTAAGCATTCTTTAAATGACATCCCAACTCATGAGAGTAATTATGAATTTGACATCGATCGTTTGTTTTGAATACGTGGTCAATGAACACGATTGTTCGCGTTCATTCATTTTGCCCACCGCGTCATGTAGAGTGGCATGATCAGATTTCTCTGAGCGCAGTAAAAAAATTTTCAGCGCACGCAAACTCGCACAACACACACAGATGCACATGCGCGCGGGCCGCGGTTTTGTAGCGATTCCGTCTCCGATGATGTTCCTTTTCGCACTTTTCGCGCTTTGTCAGGGGTGAGAGCGA
The DNA here is from genome assembly GCF_013339745.2 of Dermacentor silvarum. NCBI lineage: Eukaryota > Metazoa > Arthropoda > Arachnida > Ixodida > Ixodidae > Dermacentor > Dermacentor silvarum. The sequence goes on along the minus strand of NC_051155.1, from coordinate 35,693,185 downwards.
CGACCCGCCAGCATAGCAAATTAGTGGTGGCTGGATATTTCTTTAATAGTTTTTTTGTTTACTAGTTGTAACAACGTACCACTATTTCTTATTATATTGGAGTGCAGTTGCCGCGACACCACACGCCTCAAGAACACGGAAGCGGCAATGGGGACCCCAAAACCACAACCCAGACTGGTCCATGGGTTGGGGCTCGCCGAGGCCCCTACTCACGGACCTACTTGCTTCCAACTTTGATCCCCCCGCTGCCCCTTGGGTGCCCTAGAGATGCTGCGCTGCATGCTTTATATAATGTCAAGTGTTCTCCTAAGGCCTCCATTTGCCATTTACATATGTGCCCTCATGGAGCAGTACTTGTAAAAAAATCCAGTCTATTGTTTCAACGAAAAGAGCACCCCGCAACGAAAAAATCTGCCCACGACTTCTGCAACGCCACTCAGATCCTTGCCGAGTAATTATAGCATAGGCACGACGTGGTTTACTGAACGTGTAGATCGTGCGCGCCGCTTTTAGAAATGTGCTGCCACACGAAACTATGGTAGCATTTCCACTAAATATGCAATGACATCGATCATGGTTGACTCTATGGTAGGATCAGTTCACATGGCACAAAAATTCATCTAGCCATTTTCTTGTCTGGCATGTGTGTGTGCTTCTTAATTGATGAGCAAGCATGAGTAAAATTAGGATATAGTATCTTTCTCTATTTCAATATCCGAAAACCATCTTCTCCACTGTTGTGTTTCTCTAGCTTGTTTAGATCGCATCTTGTGCTAGCAAAATAAGACTTACGAAGGAACAGAAACACAAAGCACATTTTCCCTTTCGCCATCACATAAGCAAAAACATTTAATCAATCAATAAATCAATGAATCGTATATGCATGCGTTCCTTCTGTCTTGATATGTATGCCTCCGCACTCCATGTCAGTTTTCTAAATCCTTTATTTATAAGGTTATTTAAAATGAACAACTTATCAGTTCATTTTTCTTAATGCTTTCACGGCTTTCAGCAACTTTACAAGCTTTCACGGCAACCGATGTACAATAACATCCTTGGATATGAGGCATTTGGCTGTAATCACGCCAAACAAATAAATTAGAACATTTTTTTGCATTTTTAGTGATATTATAACCTTTATAATCTAAGTCATTATAATTTGACATTGGCCTAGCATTGTGTGATTTCGTCAGTAATACCGTGATTCTGATCACTAACGCGAGGCGAAGCCAAGCTTACTAAAGCTTACTAAAAGCTTGCAGTTGACGTGATCGCGACTAGGTATTGCTTACACCTTTATATTAATATAGTCCATATAGTCACATCGGACTGCCCCGCAGTGTTCGCCCCAGTGAAAAATTTTGGCTTCAAACGTCGCAATGTCCCAAAATCAGAGGAAGCATTATAGGCAGTACCTGCAGCCGGACTCGAACGTTCAAGTGCCACAGCAAACTCAAGAGTACATGCTGAAAATACCAAGGTCATCCACTGCTGCAAGTCAGGTACGTGTCATTATTGTAAGTTTCAGTATTTCATACTGCGAATAACAAAAAGCAGCTAGAAGTCTTGCTGCGTGAGGGGCAAACTATGACGCGTCAAAGCCGCCGGTGTGCTTCCCGAACCATGAAACGCGTAGTCTTGAGTGCTGGCTCGCGCATCGATCGGTCACGACGCGGGGAAAGCGGGAATTGTTTCGTGCTAGCACTCGATCGTGACGCGCACGTTTCTTCGGAGTGCAGTTACAACCAACGTTGCTTGCAACCAAGGATCACGAGGGTTGCAATGTGGGCTTTTTGGTAACGCATCTTGGAGGGTTTATGGTAGCGCGATTTATTTTGGAAGGACGTGCCATAAAATTAATTGAATCATTCATGCGTAACAGCGACGATCCTAGCCTGGAACAATGCAACGTACAGAATCTACCATTGTAATAGGGAACAATCGAGCATGTGACCAATGCTCCATGAGGTGCCATCTGCTGGGGCCTGGCACCCGCCTGGTGCAGAAAGCCACTGGCGCTCTCTGCTCCGTGTGTCGTCTGCTACTACCAAGCACTGGGCGGTGTAATTCCAGACAATGCATGGAGCGTACTGCCTCAGCCGCACTCTGTGCCTCTGCCGAGCGGGCGCCAGCAGATGGCACTTTACAGAACAACAGCCACACGCGTGCATGTTCCCTCTAATAGTGGTACCTAAGCTGACCTACGTCCTTGTGTCAACGCTGCTTCTATGTACAAGGCAGTGTATTTGCAAAAGGGCGCAGCCGAGGTGGCTAATGGCAGAATAATAGCAGACTCCCTAGGGAGTGCATTTTATCAGGGTCCTGTTCATTACCCGAGACAGAGTTGGTAAACCTGCACCTGCCTGCACCATTATGAAGTTAGCACGTGGGACATACACTGTCGCACCCATAATTCAATTCAATATTTAGAGAGCAACACAGTCCTTTTTTGCGCTAAATATTAATCAGTGAACTGGCTTTGCGCAAGAGTAGTAATCTCACCGTTGCCTTCCTATGCCCTATGTATGTTTCTTGTGAATGTGACACTTGTTTTGTAGTTGGTATCCCTAGAAGATAAAATTTCTTATTTGTTTGCTCTTTCAGATGAACCTGGAAAACCTGAACAGCCCTTCAACGAATGTCAGTAGTGTTTAATCGAGCGAGAATGAAGCTGATAATCTTAGGCACATCAACTCCAATTTTGCTTCAGAAATGTGTGCTTGTGCAAGCACGAGTGCACATGTCAGCGACGTAGAAGACACTAACCAAGCTGCAAGTGAAATAGGCACTGCGTATGAATGTACAGTGAACTTCAGTTGCGATGAATTCAGTTCTGTCTTTGAGTTGAGTGATGATGGTTCGGAAGTGGATGGATGAAGGGCACAAGGGTGATGCAGACAGTGAACCAGAGAATGGTGCTGAAGAAAGTGAGCATGCAGTACATGTACTTCACAAAGCTCTCGGAGGAGTACCTTCCAAACCAGAAAACAACAAGGGCACAGGCTATGCTGCTCATACTGGCATATGTTGTTATTTCAGGTCTTACGTGGGCACAACTACAAGGACTTCTCATTTTAATAAATGCTCTGTTTGGGGAGAAAGTTGTGCCATGCACTACATATGATATGAGGAGGCTATGGAAAAACAGAAAAGCACTGAGGATCCATCTATACTGCCAGCCCTGTCATCAATATCTGGGAAGATACAATGATGCCAAAGACGAAGACACCATCAATTGTGCTTCTTGCAGCAGTGAGAAGCTGCAACATTTAATTATTACTGCAAGTTTTTTTCTGATATTCAACATTAAGCAGCAGCTTCTGGTACTGCTAAAACAGGTTGGCAGTACCTTGCTTTCTAATTTGCAGAAGATTGCATCTGCTCCTCCTGTGTCAAGTGTTTTTGCTGACATCACGAATGGCATTCTCTACCGCAGTGTTAGAAAGCAGAGGAACATAACATGGAGCGACATCACTTTGACCATGAACACAGATGGAGCACCTGTGTTTGATACGAGCAAAAACTCCATATGGCCAATTCAAGTGATGATTAATGAACTTCCAGTTTTAACTCTGTGGCAAAATGTGCTAGCTTCAGGTGTGTTGTATTCAAATGCTCTCCCTGAAGCAATTTGTCAAAGAGATCAACATCGTTGGAAAGCTAGTGTGGTCACACACTGGAAGAACTGTTCAGTCAGCAGTGCACGTTGTTGCCTGTTGTGTTGACTCCCCAGTAAGAGCAGCTATCCTAAACAGGAAGCAGTATAATGGGTACTTTGGATGCAGCTAGTGCTTGGAGCAAGGTATGCTTATAGATGGTAAGTGAGCTCAGTTAAAGAGCATTTCGCCATTATTGTAATGGCTATTGTCAAGTCTATGAGAGAAGGAATGTGGGCTCTTTGCTTAAGCATCCTGGTATTATTTGAATGTGATGTGCACACACTAAAGCACAGGCTGTCAAAAAAGCTTTATGTCTCATGTTTCTCTGATTCGTGTTTTAGTGTATGTGCTGCAGATTTGAAGATTACCAAATAACTTGTCAAACCTATTCACTGGATTTTACATACACAGGAAAGTTTGTAGTCATTAACAATTAAAGCTATCCACTTACTGCTTTTTGTTTTAATTGTTTGGTGCATCAGAAGTTTTGGTTCACCATGCCTGATGTATTTTTATGTTGACTGCATACTTTCCCACTATTTCATGATGCAATTATGTCATCACTTTCAGTGGCCTGCCATTTAATTGTTTTAACATTTGTTGCAAATCTGACAAAACATGTATTACCTTAATGATATCGTGTTTGGCATTGGCAGACAGCAGCCTATGATCAGAGTTAAGTGGTCTGCCTGGATGTAACGACACAGATTTGTGCAGAAAGTGCCCCTAGCTAGCAGCTGATACTGTATAATAAGCGCAGAATTAGCTTTTGCACTTTCCAGTTTGGCCAACTGCTGTATTTCCGAATCTAGGAAACAGCAATACAAAGCTGAAAACCAGGAAAGCTATTTGAAGCACTATTAATTATGGCAGTTTAGCTCACGCGCATCACTTTTTAGTGCAATTTTTTCTATCGCTCAAAAACTTGCAAGAAAAGTTTCTGCTGTATGGTGGGAAGGGAAAAAATGGAAACAGTGAATTTAGTGTCGCCATGAGGTGAGTGATGTTGATAAAGACGTGTGAATTCAGGATACAGTACACACAGCTGCATTGCACTAACTTGTTTTTTATTGTTCTTTGAATTTGACAGTTTGCATTTCTTTTACCATTCAGATGTGTCGTTTCTAAGTAGCATTTGGCCCAAGGCACAGAAGCTGACCTCTTAGGCTACGTTCACACTTGGTCTCGAAGCAGGCGGAAGCGGCAAAAACTTCTAAAAATCCGCCCGCCTAAGCGGCGAAGCGGGCGGAAAACCAGGCGGAAAGCAAAATCGGTCTCGGACCGATTTTTTCGCCATGGCGAGGCGGAATCGCGGCGGAAAGTCGTTCCGCTCGACCGGAAGCTCCACTAGCATGTAAACATCCGGTCGTAAAATTGTACATGGCACCAAAAGTGTAGGCTGCGATGGTGCTCGACGCGATCTAGATCCACCACTTTCTCTACGACAAGAGTGGTACTAAAACGTACTGTCAGCAATATTCGCGATAGTATTCAACGTCGCGCGACCGGAGGTGCAGCAACGAAGCCTTGGGGTGACCCAACTTCTCGCGCTTTTGCAAAGCTGGGCGAACCCACCACAGCCGCTTCCGAGGTGTCCGCTCCTTCCGTTTATTTATTGTCCATTTCTAGGAAACAAGTAGGTAGAAGTATAAAAAACAATTTCTTCGCCCACTTCTGTGGCAGAAAAAAGTTGGGCAGATTCCTCGTTGGCGCTCCGCAATTCTCCTCGCACGGGCGCGGTATGTTGAAAAAGTCGCAGGGCGCTTTTTTCGTTGCGCGGTGGTTTTCTCGTCGCGACAATTGATTGGGAGCAAAGGTCTCACGTAGGACGCGCAGGCTTCGGCGAGCCCCAACACAAGGGCCAGCCCGGGTTTTAGCTTTGGTGTACTGGAGGCGCCGCCAATAATACGAAACGATGAAATGTTATTACAACCTGTAAATAAAGGCTATTAAAGAAATATAATCACGCCTAGGCACCAACCTTTGACTCAGCGCTACCGTGCCCGTATGAGGAGAATTACGGAACGCCTACGAGGAATTTACCGAAGGTCGCAGATGACACGCAAAGTTGCGCGAAATGAACACTTTTGATGACGGGTGGGACAATGAATGAACATACCGCTCGAAATGGTGCGATAATGAGCGCCACCACGCCGACAAACGTACGCAGACTAGATGGATGTGGGCGAAAGCGGCAGCGGTGGCCGCGGCGATAGCAAAACAAATGTGAACAACTTGGACATGCGCGGAAAAGATTTTCCGGCCGCTTTAGCCTTTCCGCCCGCTTGCCGCTTCCCGAGTGTGAACGTAGCCTTAGTTGCTCGTGTAACAGAAACTGCATGGCAATGCTGCTATAGACCTTGCGTGCACCATGTTGGCTCATATGTGTCGGCATGTGCCGACACATATGAACAACCAAAAGAACGTTGTTCTTTTGGTCTGGTTCCGATAAAGACGTTGACTTCTGGCTGTCTCTTTTGTCTCGCCCGCAACAATATTATAGGACTGTACCCGTCACAAAGCTGAAATATACTGACTAGGACTGTCCAAGACGTGCGGTATTCGTGAGCCATGTGAAATAGCCTTAACAACACCACTTGCACTGGAGTGATTGTGTTTGTTGAAAATTGAAATTATTTTAATCAATGCTCACGAGCCACTTGAAAAATTACAGTGCACTGATGTTGACATTGTAATTCACACCTCAGTTAAGTGTAGTTCAGGATGTCGTGCAACTGTAAGTTTCAAAGAAACTTGTCAGAATCACAAATGGAAAAAAATAGCAAGCGTTCACTTCCTTGCATAAAAATGCATAATGTAGTTAAATCAATCATATTATACTTCAACAGTAGCTATACTTCTAGAAAATCTGGCAAAATAGGCTGTGATAAAATGCTGCTCATGCTGGTTGTTTTGTGGCATATATGCGCAAGAAAAAAATGTGTCCTTCGTTTCTAGCTAGTATCTGAAATTTCTCTTTCGCTGCCCTTTTTGTCGCGGTAAAAGATGAACCCTAGGAATGTTAGGAATATTTTGCATTGCTCATGCAAACTGCAGGTCTTGGACAGTCCTAGGCAGGTTCGTTCTCTTTGCGGTGGGTTCAGTCTTGCAACATGGCGCCTTTTTCCCACTTGTGCTGTGCTGTCGAGAGATGCCATCAGTTTTGCATGAGGGCCATTTGTGAAATGTTTGACTACTGGAAGTGTTTTAAAACCTTGCATATTTTCACTGCAGCGTCCATCTGAACTTTCTAAATGCAGATATCATCCTGATGTTTAGTCCAATTGATGCTTTGGCTGCAGACACAATGAAGTACCCTTTCAACAGCCGGAATGCACCTGACAGGACACACAGTGGTGGGCTCAAAGGAATGGTTCAAGCAGCTCAGCTTAAGGAACCTGTTTGTGGCATCAAGGGACCATCAACTCTTATCAAGTTGCAAGGCCTTGATCTTGTTTGAGGGCTGCCACCTGACTATATGCATTGTGTTTGGGAAGGCATGACAAAGAAAGTGATTGAATTGTGGCTATCATGTACTGGTTCTTCGTGGTACATAGTCAGGCACTTGAAGTTTAATTGTGGATGCAAGATTACGTTCAGTAAGGCCACCCATAATTTTGTCTAGGTTGGGACGGCCCTTGTCAGATCGGTCATATTGGAAGGCTGCTGAATGGCGCTCTCGGCTTTTATTGTAGTATTGTCTGCCATGACGCATACTTCCTCGAGCATTCGTGGCGCATTTTGTGCTACTTACACAAGTAGTCTTTTTTGTTGAAAGATATTGTCACAGAAGCTCAAATCTGTGCCGCTGAAAAGTTGCTCTTAGCATTTGTTCAGCAGACTGCAAAGCTGTACGGAGAAAGTGCAATGACATTTAACATGCATTAGTTGTTGCATCTTTCAAAGTGCGCACAGATGTTTTATCCCTCTTTGGGGTACCTCAACATTTCCATTTGAAGATGGCATTGGTAAGGCACTCCAGCTTGTAACAGCTGCCAAGCATGTGCCTGTTCAAATTGCTGAACGGTGCATCATGCACCAGGCCCACCGGACTGCTTCAGCACAAGTGGAACTTTCGCCTTGTTTGTTGTCTGCAAAGAAAGAGCTGGAGCACACGTTTAAGAGGTGCTTTCAAACATGTGCTCTTGGACAAGCACGACCAATTCATGATATCCCACAAAATGTGAAAAGGCTTTTCGTATCATGATTTGGTACCCTCCCACAAATGTGAAAGTATTTGAGGTGCCAGGTTGGCCCGATTGTCTTCACAGTTCTGAGTACTCTGTTCCAAGAAAAACGTGCTCTTCCTATGTAAAAATGTCCGATGGCATGTACTGTTATATCTCAGCCATTTATGTTGTTTCGGGTACTATGTATTTTCACTGCCAGGAGCTGCTCACTGCACCCGGTGCATTTGATGTGCCGCCGTCATCCGCCTCCTATCTGAGAACCACGTCTTGTATTGTGTTGGCGATATAACATTGCAGTGTGTTTTCTTAAATGTTGGCAACGTATCATATTTGTGTGAGTTACTTAATAAGGTGGAAAAGAACTAATCGGAATTTGAATGTTTATTTCATATTTCAAGATTGCAGGTACAATTGACTCTGGAAAGTAAGATATAGAGTCAATATTAAGGTAGAGTAGTTGTATTTATGAATTCTGAATTGTGTCATCCGTCGAACTGTAGCAGGCTGCTATAATTTAACCGTATGTACTTTCTTCAAAATATAGGCTTGTAACTGAAAAATTATGATCCATCTTTCTGGGGCAACTGCTTTATGTCTAAGCGAAGTGCATGGCTATCACCAAAAGTGTTGCAGTGTACTGAAGCTCAAATTAAATCATCAAGTCATGAAGACTAATGCATCAGTTGATCTAATTCTGTTGGTGAGCGCATGAGAGGTGCTCAAGTCAAGCTTGGAGTTTTTATTTTGTAGGATTATGAAACATGTTTACATGCATGGAAGTGATCTCATTTTTCGAGGTAATCCCTTTTCATTTTGGCAGTACAAGGATGCCAGCAGCGTAGAAAGATTTCTTTTATGTTGCAGCCATGCATGGACAGCCTACTGTATTTTATTATCCTAGTGGCAAAAAGAAATGAGTCTTGGAGTGAAGTTGGGCTTTTATAGCAGATGCGGCAGCACCTCTCATCCAAGATTATTTGTAAAGCGCGCATTGTGTGGTGCACTGTATGTGCACGCATATTTTTCTGGATGAAGAGAACCGCCATGGTATTTAAGCAGGGCCGTTTCTTCCTAAGTGCACTATCTACACGTTGGAGAACCTCACAGCTGTACTTGCTCACTACTCGTGTACTTGCTCAGCTAGTCTCACTACTAGGGAGGAAATCAAAATGATGCTACATCTATCCGCGCAGAAACCCATGACCATGAGTTCACCTGCCGACTGAGTTGCTCGAAACTTCTTGTGTTGGGAAGCTTCCATATGTGTTCATTGTTCAAGGAAGTGTAACTTTTATAAATGATTCACCCACATCTCGTCATAGGTGATGACCTGGCAAATAAACCTGTCACAAAACCTTTCCTGTCACAACATTCTTCAAGCTTTATGCTAGTTTCCAGTCCACTGTGCCAATAAAAGACTGCCAATTGTCTTGAAATCCAGTATGCACTGACATTGCGGAACATCAGGTGTTTGTGAATGATAGTATTCAGTATACCTTAAGAGAGATACATCTGTTCCACAGTTGAAGCATCAGTTGGTGGTTTTCAAGGATTTGACACTTCACTTCACAGATCCTCACAGGATTCTTGGAACTTGACTCGGGCTGCGGTCGCTTCCCGTTTCTGCTGCACTGGCGAAACTTCCTCCAGCTGAGGAGTAGTGGTGCGTTGCTTGTACACACTTCCCTCCCTTCTCGGATGAAGTCGCCGTAGTGATTTCGAGGGCGTCATTCTCACTGTGGTCATCACGCTGCAGTCGTGTTCCGCACTGTATCCACAATTGCAGGATAAGGGACAGTACCGCGATGTCTAGCTCGGTCACTGGTGTTCCAGCTTCCTGAGAGGCTCCAGTGTTCCTGAGCGGCTTCCAATGACGTGGTGTTATCTGCTCGTATCCCAAATGTACGTGGGAGTGGCACGCTGCTCATGGTTAGCGTACAGCTGTTATCCTATATCGCTCAATCTTCTATGTTGTGTCTCAAAGTGCTGGGCTTGATGTGATCGCAATGTTGCCATACTAACCTGTTAGGACCTTTAATGAGCCGCAATCTGTGACAGTGACAGTGACAAGAACTTTTATTGGTCCTGAGAAACTGGCCAGGGGGAGCCGAAGGCTCCCTCAGGTCAAGTCGGTGGCTCCGCCCACGATGGCACTGGGAGGCGAAATCCCGTTGCGATGTCGTGGGCCCTCTGGACTGCTTGGAGTTGGATGTGGTGGTGGTCGCTTCTTAGAAGCCGCAATCTGTGCCCTAGATTTCTCAAAACTGTTCCCCCCGTCCAGATAGGGTTCCCTCCAAAGTTTCAAAAGAAAACTGCTTGTCTGACAGTGAGTGCTCTCTACACTGTGTCTCTGTGGCAGTTTGTATAGGTTTTGTTCTTGCTTTGGGCTGAATGTGCAGCTGGCGTTTGACCGCGGTGTGAAAGGAACGGTGAGAAAGGGTTAAGTGTCCTTAGCTCTTGCTTTATGTCTACTGGTTGTTCTACTCATTAGTTTCTAACCATGTGCCACTTGTGCTCTCAGCCTTGGCAAAGACAGCATAGCTTTGTTGCATTGGTGGACAAAAGCAGCTGCTTGAAAAAAAATTCAAGATGCCTTTTGTCAGTTTTACTGCTGTTGTGGTATGAAAGTTTAATAGGCCATGACTGGATGCTGTGTAAATGACAGTGAGGGAGAATATAAAAATTAAATATTAAGAAAATAGTACTGCTTCATTTTTGTAACATGCATTTGTGAGCCTCGACTTCCTTAGCGCATGCATGGCTGAAAACCAAGAGGGTTGACTCCTATTGGAAGCGTTTGTAGTGTTAGAAAGGGGACTGTAGCAGCGATCCAAATTCACTTCTGTTAGTCAGTTATTTTAATGTTCGCTTCCTGTACACTACGCATTTTTTCGGTTTGTTTTTTCATGGTGCGTCAACTGTGTCTTGCACACTAACACAAAGGGAACTTTTACTGCAAGTATGTATGGTTGTAATACTAAGTCATGCAACTCTTAGCACTGTGCTTCACTTGGTGGCTATTGTGCACAGTGCTAGGAAGTGACATTGTCATTTTACAAGCACTTTTTTCCTATGCATTTGCTTTCGTGCAATGTGATCAAACTTTTTCATGTCTGTAATCAGCAAGGAACATTGAGACCCGGTTGTAATTAACCTATGATGCAACAGTAAAGTGATTGATTTATTATATGACAAGAAATGAAATTAAATTTGTATTCATTCACAAGAGGGGGAATATCCATACACAAAAAGATGTGTAAAATAGCTTGAATGTGCTGCCACCGTACACGCAGACTGGGCACGACAGCTACGCACGAAGTCAAAGTTAAGCATAATACAATCTCCCTGCGGTGATCGACTTGCACCGAACGAAACATTGATACGCTTCCGATAACATCGAGAGCGCATACGATCAGCTGTTTTAGCTGAGCGCTTGCTGTCCGCCCTGCTCAGACCGGCATATGCTAGCAAATACCACACAACCGCTTAGCGGGGACGATATAATTGCGCTTGCGCACAACGCTCATACCGGCAGCGGAACGAAGACCGCATCCCTCGCTCCGCTACAAAGCCGACTGAGCGGAGCGTGATAGCGTGTCTACTAGGCCTCTTCGTCGTTTTGCAGCCGAGTTGACAGCGCGTCGCTCGCGTCTCGGCAAGACGCGCTTATCAAATACGAAATCTACGCAGTTCCCTGCAGTATCTCCGAGCGTGAAGTCTTAGCGGCGCGGAGCGTAAGCAGCGCTCTTTAAGGTGGATTCACACGATCGGACGGAGGAGGAATTTTCGCAGCGGATGGCTTATCACGTGACGCGCGCGTCATCAGAACGTGCCGCCCTCGCCTAGTCCGGGCTCCTCCGCTCGCGGTCCGGATTGAAAATGCTCGCCGGTATTTCCATCCGCCCGTTTGGCGGTCGTCTGACCTCAATTTAGCGTAGTCAGCGTCAAATCTGTCAACATCGGACGCATTGGCGTGTCTACGATGGCGTGTTATCGGCTTGGAGCCACGTGTGATTTCGTTGTCCAGCAGTGACCGCGGGTATTTTGTTGTGATGCAGCGGGAAAGCCGAGTCGTGGTTGCGCGCGCATTTCTATTTACTCAGACCGCGCAGCCTGCGTGACTTCCACATGAGTGAGGTGCACAAGAAAACGCTAAGTGACGATGCAAACGTCACTCTTTTGGTTCTTGTTGAGAGATTCATAGCACTATGGCATACAGGGCACGCCGATTATGCAAACGCGCAGCTGCTAATAAACGGAGTCGAGAGTAGGCACGTGAATTCCGCAAACGGCGGTCCGGCTGTGCGAATACGACCTAACTCGGCTGCGCCGGATTCAAGTGCTGACGTCACTGTTTGTCCGCGGAGCAGGCGGGATTTTGCCCTCGCGTGTGTATCCACCTTTAAAGGTGCTCGCATATAGTTGCCGCGCGCGTAGCTCAAATCTTCTGAAATACGCCGGCATGCAGGCCAACTGAGAAGGCAACTTTGGTCATGTGCGCATGCACCAGTAGACTAGCTCTTGCCTTCACGCAGCTGACACGCGTGGACGACTGTTTTCAGCGTTTACAAATAATGCCGGAGCCATGCAGAAGAGAGGGCTTCCTTGGCAACTCATCGTGACGTCTTTCCTTCTTCATTGATGGCTCACCATGCCAATCTACTTGCATCGATCTTTCATGAAGATACACTTTATCGAATACCTGTGGTTTCGTGTCGCCTCGTGCCTTCATAATTGCGTGCATTAGCTAGCATGCGTCGACGCCGCGACGGATTTCGCTGTGCCCATCTAATCGCGTGCGCCATATTGGCGCTCCGTCGTTAGTGTCGATCTGCTAGTCAATCGTGCACACAGTATTGCTGTCGGTGTTGTAAGGCAGCAAACAGGCTTGCTGTCGTTGCAAACAACATTGCTGTCGATGTCGGAAGGCAGCAAACAGGAATGCAGTCGTTGCAAACAGCATTGCTGTCGGTGTCGGAAGGCAACAAACAAACATACTGTCCTTGGAAACAGCATTGCTGTCGGTGTCGAAAGGCAGCAAACAGGAATTCTGTCGTTGCAAACAAGAATCTTGTCTTTGCCGACAAGAATGCGTCGTTCCGACAAGAACGCTTTGACGGATTTTTTTACTGGGGTCCTGTTTAAAACATCCTTCGGACATCCACAGTATTGAAGTTATGGAATGTAAGCAAATCCCAAAACCTTAATCCTATGGATGTCCAAGGATGTTTTCAACGGGAAGTCCCAAACCGGACATATGTGGGACCAACACACGTTCGAACACGTACGTACGTAACGTGATTACGAACGTGATCTTATCGCGGCATATTAAGTCTTTCAATGCTGCCCTCAACGCACGCTCTTCCAAAAAGACAACATGTCAGAAAGCAACATGAAGCTGCAACACTCAGATCAAACTTCCAATGAAGACGATAAACGGAGCAGTTGTATAATTAACCGCACAAATTACACAAGCATATCGGGAGGAAACATCACATAGGTAGAGCACTGGAACAACTGTGCATTACCATATACCGCAAGGCATAATCGAATCAAGCGTGTCCTACGCTCTCCGAACATGTCGAGAAAGCCGAATACTGCAACCCCTGCCATAAAACAGAGCTGTGACTGGCTTTACCCAGTAGAAACACCGCCATTCGCGACTTCCTCTTACATGCACGTACGCTTTGCACTGCTTGGCGCGTAGTCGGTCACATGACTAAACGGTGCCGTTTTATTGGATATCTTCGCCCTTCTCAGTAGGGTTCGAATGCCTGACCTCGCAAACCATTCTTTGCTTTGGGTGACTTTAAGGCCGAACCCTGGCCGAAACGTCGAAATTAAATCGTCGCTGGAATTAAAATTAAAATGAAATTAAAACGTCGCTGGGAGGTCACTGCCCGGGGTATCACAGCTAACGTCATTACGCCAGGGAAACCAACGGCCATCGCTGCAAAACGCCTCAGTAACACAATGACGGTGATTGTCCTGTTCACCGGCCTCCAAGTGCCAGCGTACGTCCGCTACGGCGGAGCCCTGCTGCGGTGCTCCCTCTACCGCAAGCAGACAGGCACGTGCTATGAGTGCGGTCGCCTGGGGCATCACGCAGACGTATGCCCAAACCCGAACGACCGCCTGTGCCGCGGTTGCGGAGCAGCCAACCCTCCGCAAGATGACCAATGCAAGCCCACGTGGAGCTCTGCGGCAGCAACCACCAGACGGCCGACAAGGCGTGCAGGGCACGCTATAAGACGCCGTACCTGGTGAAACGCCACCAATGGGAGCCAACGCTCGTCAACAACAACCTAGAGCAGCGGGACCCTCCTCCCTCCCAGAAACTCGGAGGAAGAGGCCGGTCGAGGTCCCTCAACCGATCCGGCGGAAGCCGCCCGTAGAGGTCCCGCCCCGGTCAAGAACCCGGAGCCGCACGCCTGTACCTGCTGGACCCTTCAAGGTGAGCTTGGCAGGCGCAGTCAAAGGGGCGCGCTCGGGGTCCGAGGAGGCCGCATCCCAAGGGAAATGGAATAAGTTGGAGGCCGAAATAGCGCAGCTAAAATAGATGCTAGCTCAATGCAACCAGAAAATGGCAGCTTTAGGTGAGGAAAACAGGACCCTCAAAGAGGAATTATGCCGCTATAAACAAACGGAACAAGTTACACCCGTAGCGCCACCACCCTTAGCTGTTACACCCACAGACCAAGTGGAGGAAGAGTCTGCAACCCCACCACCCAAACGTAAAGCCGAAACCCAAGACAATGAAGACAAACCCAAACGCGCAACAGCCGAGACCAATGTCGTAACGGAATTTCAGCAATCCATAAAGAATTAAACGAGTGGATGAGTAACTCATCCCGACTGATCTCAGCCCTTACTGAACGCGTAGAGAGTATAGCCAAAATTACCCAACAACAAACTGAGCAACTTCAACAGCGACTCCTGGCAGTGGAGGCGTTGATTGCTCCCCCGCCACCTAGCGGCCTGGAATCCAAGGCAAGTGTGCAACAACCCCCGCAGGGGCAGTCTGCGAAAGCAGGCGTTTGGTGTGTTGCGACACCACGGACCCGAGGACATGGGAGTTGGACCCTCCCACGTTTAACCGTACGTGGCTTAGCCGTGTCCGGGGAAAAGGGGATCCTGGGGGTTGAGCCGAAGCCGGGTGTTTGGACCTGTAGCCCCTCGGCGGAGGCAACACACCCCTTTGGCCTCTGCTTCATGTAGACGGCACCCCCGGACTGACCCGCCCGGGGGAAACCGGTAGTCGTCTTTTCCTATCTCTCTCTACCATCATCTTCGTCTTTCCCTTCCATTTTTAATCTGTCCTGTCCTCTCATCTTTTCTATTCACTTCGACTTTTCCTGGCGGCAAGGGTTCACCTGTTGTAGCTGTCCTACCTTGGGTATACCATATTGGGTTATAGCAACGGCATACTGCTGGCACTGTGCAGACTTGTCTTATGTTCTGCCAAGTCCCCTTGTTGGGCTCCGCGGTGGGTGGCAGACGCCGTTGCCGAACATGTAGTTTCTTTCCATGGGATCCCCGAACCCTTTCTCAACCGATCGCGCTTCGAAAAGGGTACGCACCGATGCAACATCACTATTCTTGCCCAAAAACAATGAACGTTTCCCGAAATTCCACGTCCTCCACTGCGAACAATCATCTACAAAAGCTTGAACAATTTCACCATTTCTTGTGGCCAAGTGCCTGAGAGAGACCATTGGAACTGGTTATAAGGTAACAAAGATGACAAGTGGAGATTTGCTCCTGGAACTAAAAGACAGGGAACAATACAACAGACTAGCACACCTCATAGCCTTTGGTAATATCCCTGTTTCTGTGAGCGCGCATCGAACTATGAACACAGTCAAAGGCGTAGTATCAGATGAAGACTTAATGACATTGAATGAAGAACTCCTGGATGGATGGAAGGACCAAGGCGTAATCCACGTGCAGCGCACCACAATCAGAAGGAATGACAACGAAATCCCAACAAAGCATTTAATACTCACTTTCAGTTCAACCACATTACCCGAGACTCTTGAAACCGGCTATGTAAAACTTCATGTTCGACCTTATATCGCGAACCCGCGACGTTGCTTCAAATGCCAACGATTTGGTCACGCATCCCAAAGCTGCCGAGGGCAGCTTGTGTGCGCAAAGTGCAGCACAACTGGTCACTCTTCTGACGATTGCAATAATGACGAGGTACATTGTGCGAACTGCGATGGCAGTCACCCGGCATACTCTAGAGCTTGTCCAGCCTGGAAGAAAGAAAAAGAAATAATTACTGTAAAAGTGAAGGAGAATATCACATTCCGCGAAGCACATCAACGTATCTCCTCGTTGTTCTTGCTTAAAACATCTTTCGCCGAAGTGGTGCAACGGGGGGCGGCACCACAATGGCCTCTGGCGGTAGCCCGGACCACGCCTAGCGTGCCGAGGCTAACGCCACCCGCCCCTAAGGTGGGAGCAGCCAACGCTGCCCTGCCATCTTTCAAAATGTCCACACGAGTGGCCTCTACAAGCTACGGCAGCAGCCAGGCCACCGCAGAGGCCACAGGGGTCCTGTCGACCTCCGGTACGGTGGGGACGAAGACTTCGTCGCTCGAGACGAAGTCTACGCGACGCACACATCGCTCTCTGGAGCGGGTGTTCAGTGCCTCGCAAGATGCTATGGACACCAGTCCAAGCCAAACGGCGCAGGTAGCGTCGAAGGAGCGGCGAGGTTGTCTCGACCGCTCCAAAAAAGACAAAACACCAATTACAGGGCCTGACAAAGGTTCTTGTAAAGTAAAGTCACTCTCTTCCCTTTTGAGACACACAGCGCCTTTTATTTTCCTCCAACATGAACACAATAATGCAATGGAATGTTACAGGACTAATCCACCACCTAGACGACATCCAAGAACTTATCAATAAATTTAATCCAAAGGTGCTGTGTGTTTAAGAAACACACCCAAACTCCAGAAACACCAACTTCCTACGTCAGAATATTGTTTTCCGAAGAGACCGCGAGGATTCTGCCGCATCACCTGGTGGTGTGGCCATCATACTCGACAGAAGTGTAGCCTGTCAGCAACTTCCACTGAATACAGCACTTGAGGCGGTAGCCGTTCGTGCTGTACTTCTGGGTAAGCAGATAACCATTTGCTCGCTCTACATACCCCCACATTACCCTTTACACAAGCATGAATTTCAGTCATTTACAGATGAATTACCAGAACCTTACCTCGTTCTTGGCGATTTCAATGCACACAGCAGCTTGTGGGGCGACACGCGTATCGATGTGCGAGGACGCCTAATCGAACAATTTCCTTTCTCTTCTGATGCGTGTCTCCTGAATAAGAAGGAACCCACCTACTACAATGTCGCAAACAAAACGTTTTCTCCATTGATCTCAGTGTAGCCTCCCCGTCTATATTTGCTGAACTTAAATGGAAGGTTATAAAAAATCCTTACGGGAGTGACCACTTCCCGATACTGCTGAGATCGCCACTACAAAACGGACCTCCACCACAGGCACCTCGCTGGAAGCTGGATATGGCAGATTGGGAGAAATTCCAAAGTCTTACAAGGAGTATCTCGTGGTCTGACATATCTTCGCTGGGAATCGATGCTGCCGTCGAGTATCTTACATCTTTTATAATTGATGCCGCTTCTATTTGTATACCTGAAATAAGTGGTGCGACTTGCAAACGCCGTGTCCCATGGTGGAACGACGAATGTCGGAACGCTCGTAGTAAGCACAACAAGGCGTGGGGGTTTCTACGCGACTCCCCAACTGCGGAGAATCTTGTCAATTTTAAGAAAATTAAATCGCAGGGCCGAAGAACGCGCCGACAGGCCTGGAGAGAGAGTTGGGAGAAGTTTTTATCAGGCATCAACTCACATACAGACGAGGGCAGAGTCTGGAAGAAAGTTAATAAGATAAACGGGCTACAAACTTATTCACTCCCGTTGGTAAACACACAAGGCGACAGTCTGGAAGACCAAGCTAACTGCCTGGGAGCACATTTTGAACATGTGGCAAGTTCATCCCATTATTCGACAACATTTAAAAAACACAAGGCTACAATAGAAAAACAGAAAATAGAAAGAAAATGCACCGGAGACGAGACATACAACCAGCCATTTTGCATCGCTGAGCTATATGCATCGCTTAGTTGTTTCAACAAATCTGCCCCAGGATCTGACCGCATAGTTTATCAAATGCTAAAACACCTTCCCCATGAAACAAAGAAAACTCTCCTCTGCCTTTACAATGCTATATGGTCCTCCGGCAAGATCCCCGCCGCCTTGAAAGAGGCCATTGTCGTCCCTATACAGAAGCAGGGCAAGGACCCATCGTCTGTTTCGAGTTACCGGCCTATAGCACTAACAAGCTGTCTCTGCAAAGTGTTCGAAAAATTGATAAACCGCCGACTAATCCATTTCCTCGGATCAAACAAACTGCTTGACCCGTACCAATGCGGGTTTCGAGAGGGTCGATCCACCGCCGGCCTTGGATACGTATTGAAACGCAAATTCGTGAAGCTTTTGTCCATAAGCAGTTCTTTCTGTCTGTATTCCTTGATATGGAAAAATCCTACGATACCACGTGGCGGTTTGGAATACGTAGAGACCTCTCACACGTTGGTATACGTGGTAACATGTTAAATGTCATAGAAAGTTATTTATCTAATCGCACATTCCGTGTTCGTGTGGGAAATGCTGTATCAAGACCATTTGTGCAGGAAACTGGAGTGCCGCAGGGCGGGGTGCTCAGTTGCACTCTCTTTATCGTAAAAATGAGTTCTTTGTGTCTGTATATCCCAAGAAACATGTTTTATTCTGCATACGTCGATGATGTACAGATAGGTTTCGCCTCGTGCAATCTAGCAGTCTGTGAGCGGCAGATTCAGCTTGGTCTGAACAAGGTGTCTAAGTGGGCAGACGAGAATGGATTTAGCGTTAACGCACAAAAGACCACCTGCGTCCTGTTCTCCAGAAAGAGGGGTCTGCACCCCGATCCTGACATTGAGTTGCAGGGACAACGTGTGGCCGTAAAAACCGAACATAAATTTTTAGGTGTGATTCTAGATGCGAAGCTTGCGTTTGTGGCACACATACGGTATCTAAGAAACAAGTGCATGAAAACAATAAATATTCTAAAAGTGTTGTCACGCACCGCTTGGGGTAGTGACACACGGTGTCTTTTGAATTTGTACAAGAGCCTCATACTCACAAGATTAGATTATGGCGCCATAGTGCACCATTCCGCTACGCCGAGCGCCCTAAGGATCCTGGATCCTGTACACCATCTAGGCATCCGCCTAGCCACTGGTGCCTTCAGGACAAGTCCTGTGGCAAGCCTGTATGTAGAGGCGGACATGTGGTCGCTTGATATACAACGTTTATCCTTAAGTCTGACCTATTTCCTCAAAGTAAATTCGAACCCGGAACATCCGTCCTTTTCAACCGTAAATGATATGACCAGTTCCACACTCTTCAATAACCGGCCGACAGCAAGAGAACCCTTTTCACTACGTGTAAGAAAAATTAGTGAAGAAATGGACATCCCACTACTTGAAAATACCCTGATGGCCCCAGCAAAGACAGTGCCACCGTGGCAGTGGCAACTCATAGAGTGTGATACTTCGTTTGTAGAGGTCACAAAAGATGCTCCAGAAGCACATATCCGGATGCATTTTCTAGAAATCCAGTTTAAGTACTCGTCCTGCACTCAGTTTTACACTGACGCTTCCAAGCCACATGCAGGGGTATCTTATGCAGTAGTCGGCCCATCGTTCTCCGAGTCCGATGTACTGCACCCGGAAACAAGCATTTTTGCGGCTGAGGCCTATGCACTTCTATCGGCTGTGAAGAGTATAGGCAAATCCAAACTCAAAAGATCAATAATATTTACAGACTCCATAAGCGTCGTAAAAGCCGTCATGACTCTACATAGACACAAAAACCCTGTACTTATTGAACTGTAATCTGCTCTGTGCAAGGCATACCTGTCTAACCAGCATATTATTTTGTGCTGGGTGCCTGGCCATCGAGGCATCGAGGGCAATGTTCTGGCTGATCAAATGGCCACATCAACTACATCGCGAGCCCTTAACCCTACCGCTTCTATCCCTGCCACAGATCTCAAGCCCTACTTGAGAAAGAAAATTCGAAGCCACTGGCAGCGCTTGTGGGATGCCGAAACGAACAACAAGCTCCACTTAGTTAAGCCACAGATAGGTCCCTGGCGTCCCGTTACGAAAATTCGAAGAACTAATTGTCCTATTCTCTCGTCTGAGAATAGGACATACATTCGGCACCCACAATTTTCTCTTGACTGGAAATGACCCGCCAACCTGTGGTAGATGTGGAGAGAGGCTTACCGTTCTCCACGTGCTCGTGGAGTGCAAGGAAGCTGAAAGAGAGAGAAAAAGACACTTTCCTCTAGCGTACCAGTACCGTCTCCCTCTGCACCCCGCTATGTTTCTTGGTGACGAACCTCTCTTTAACACCAAAGCTGTTTTGGATTTTCTGAGCGATGTTGTACTGCATGTTATTTGCCCAATAGTCTTGTAGCGCATCCTCTCCTCAGAGGATTTCGCCGCGATAGTAGTTTTGCATAGCACGCGCCTCCAGGCTCTTACGTGTTCAAAGGGACTGTCAAGGCAGTACTGCTTTTGAAAGAAAGAAAACTGATATATTTTCGTTTATCGTCATTAGCTGGCAATTTGTTCTTTCATGATCATAGTGCACCTCATTAGACATTGCCATAATTTTATTACATATATTTTTTACGCATTTTAATGCGATTTGTTTTTAGGCCCTTTTACAGCCATGACACACCATTCGCAATTCATTGGTTCATTGTCAGTTCATAACCACTGGCCTGGCGCTCTTTGGCCATACCTGGCCCTTGCGCCATTAAACACCATTCATCATCATCAAGTATGCAACAACCTACCTCGTCGCCCTTCAGCGTGATAAAGCCGGCGACATTCCTCCCCCCTCGCACCCCATCATAGCTAGCAATCCTACCTACACGTTTTGGCAATGGAATTGTAGAAGCTACGCAAACAAGAAAGCGAATTTACACCAATACCTTAGCAAAAAGATAAACCCGATATCATTATATTACAAGAGACCCATGGTCTCGCTAAATTGGCAAGCTATCGCTCGATCGGCTACGCCGAAGGAGAGTCGACCGCCCTTACCTCATTAGTTAGGCGAAAGATTACAGTCAAGCAACACGACACCAAAATTAGCAATATAGACAATATCTTTATTGAACTCGTTCCACAACGCAAGACACACGAAAGTATCTTCATTCTCAACATATACAGCAACCCCAAACACAAGAAGCACAGATTTCTCACGCTGTTTAAACGGGCCCTCAACATCGCCGACAGAAACCCCATCACAATCGGAGGGGACTTCAACGCGCCGCATACTGCCTGGGGATACTCTTACGTGTTTCCCAAAGGCAGAGACCTGTGGTTCGACTCGCAGCAGGAAGGCTTAACTCTCATCAGCAATCCTAGTACACCCACACGCGCAGGCACTAGCTCCAGTAAAGACTCAACACCCGATCTAACGTTCACTAAAACACATCTGCAGCCAGCTGGCAGAACACATTAGAGGACCTAGGAAGCGACCACTACATCATCGCGATACACGTTCAGGGTGGCCCACGTAAACCCACGGGAAAACAGCTCAAGCTAGTGGATTGGAATGAGTTCCGCAAATCACGCGAGAAGCAGGTCCAACCCATCGACGACATAGAACGCTGGACTCACACCCTTAAACAGGATGTTAACAATGCCACACACATTCTACCTCCTGAGGCACACCTCGAAGAGATCGATAGCCGGCTCCTCCACATGTGGGAGGCAAAGCAATCGCTCAAAATGAGATGGGAGACACAGAAACACAACAGAAACCTCAGGAAATGCATAGCGCTCCTCAATAAGGAGATAGAGACGTATGCGACACAGCTATGCCGACAACATTCGGACGAAACCTGCAATGCAATGGATGGGTAATTAAGTTTACGTAGAACGTGTGCATTTTCTAAGATTCCTACTCGATCCAGAAGACAACAAATCTGCCCGCCGACAAACCATCAACAAACACACACGCGTACAAGGGCGCAGAGGAGGAATTCCTTGGGGAGGTAGAGCTCAAATGCATCTCTCAGGTTCCTGCTCAGCAGCACCCAGACTACGCAGGCCAGGCCAACACCACCCTAGACGAGGAATTCATCGAGGCCGATATCCGCTCCGCCCTACACAAACTTAACTCCAAATCTGCCCCAGGTCCCGACACCATTACCTACAAGACACTACGTAATCTTGATGAAGAGTCAATCACGCAACTCAGCAGAATACATTAACCAATGCTGGACCACCGGCATTGTAAGAAGGCCCAGGTGATCCTCATTCCTAAACCAGGCAAACTACTAAATACTAACAATACTAGGCCCATCTCTTTCAACGTCGCGCATGGGCAAATTGATGGAACACACGTTTCTGAATAGACTAACAAATTACCTAGACGACAATGACCTATTTCCACACGCCATGATCGGCTTCCGCAGGCATCTATCGACCCAGGATTCCATGCTGCGGCTGAAACACCACATCATAGATAGCACAGGCCGCTCCACTAAGGCCATTCTCGGCCTAGATCTTAAGAAGGCCTTGGATAACGTCACACACAGCACCATATTAAATCAGGTTAAGCACCCTAAACCTGGGCCTTCGCACGTACGATTATATCAGAGTGTTTCTCACGGACAGGACAGCCACCATCACGGTAGGAGTGCTCACATCGTCCGAGATAACCATGGGAAGCGCGGGCACCCCGCAGGGTTCCGTGATCTCTCCCATGCTATTTAACCTCGACCGCCTAGGCATTCCTCACAACTACAGACAATCGCCGGACCTCATCACGCTATTCATGCCGACGATATCACGCTCTGGGTATGCGACGGCAGTGATGTATCAATAGAACAAATATTACAGGAGGCGATTGACACAGTAGAACGGTATCTGCAAGGGACGGGATTATCCTGTTCGGCCGAGAAATCCGAGCTACTGCCATATCGCCCTACACTCAAGGGCCGACCACCCCAACATTATCACCAAGCCTTGACACACGCCGCTATAACACTCACGACTAGCGAAGGTCGCATAACACCAACAGTGGATAAACTTAAAGTTTTAGGACTGATCATCGAGATTAAGGGCACAAACGGCGAGACAGTTCGCAACATTGACGCAAAAGTATGGAACACGATGCGCCTTATTAAACGCATCACCAATAAACACAAAGGCATGAAAGAGGCTAGCATCCTCCGCCTCATCCAATCATTCGTACTCAGCCGGATCACGTATGCGGCAGCCTATCACCGATGGTTCGTTGCAGAAAATACAAAACTCAACAGCCTCATTAGACGAATACATAAACAAGCACTAGGATTGCCGCAACACGCCAGCACAGACCTCCTACTTAAAGGGACACTAAAGAGAAACCGGAAGTTGAGCTTAAATGGTAGATTATCCTTTCACGATCACAGCCTTACCATTCTTACTGCAAACAGATGTTTAATAAGCGAGAAAATAGCGAAAAACTGAAGGATAGGTGCTGACGGCCCTTCGAATTTCCCGCACTACACGTTCGTGACGTCGGAGATTACAAATTTATTTTTTAAGGCCGGTCGCGATTGGTCGAGAGCGATTAATCGCTGTTAATAAAAAGCAAAATGAAATACACCTTAAACGTACATAAACCGCATTTGCCAACTTTTTAAACCGTTTCAAGCGAGGAAGTACAAGTTTAGCACAAAATTAAATAAATTAGAAAAAATGGCATGGCGATACATCCGGTCGTGATAGTTTCGTAGTTTAGTTTTTGGTAAATGCATCGTCGCGCGCGCCTGTTCCGCTCTACGGTGTTTGGTTGCGTGTTGCGTGGCTCTAAAAATGTTTGCTTCGAGGGAAACAGCCAGAAAATGCCTCGTGTGTGTAGTGTTGAGGGCTGTATAAATGGACCAATGCGCTTGCTCAGGGGCAGCGGCAGTGTTGACTCGATTGTGTCCTTTCATGTGGTGTCGCGCGGTGAGCCCCGGCTCCCCGGCGTTCGCAATGGCTCAGTGCTCTGCCGATGATAAAACGGCAAAAGAGCCAGAGAAACCGATCGTGTGCTCTCTGCATTTCTCGCCGTCGGATTATGTGTATAATCCTGCCCTCGGAAAGCATCTTGGCGTGCCCCAGAGGCCAGTCCTTTCTCGAGCAGCTGTTCCCTCAATGCGGCCTTCATCAAACCCCCTACCGGTGCCCTGCAGCAGCAAACTGCCTGATCGGTGAGTGCTGAATGTCATTAAATAAAGCCACGAAATAACCATACAGAGTACGTGCGCAACTTTCTACGCTTGTTCTGTCGGGAACATCGTCGCCGGGCGGGTCGGACGTTTCGGCTTCCGTCGACGGAAACGAAGCTCTGGTTTCCGCCGGCGCGGCCAGTGGCTCACCGCCATATCGCACGCAGAAACACCTACCGCTCGAGCACGGAGGATCATTTCGCGCTCCGTTTCACTGAATATCGCTGAAATGCAGTCCTGCTTCCCTGCCGAGCTCTTCGTTGCAAGGTTCAGCGGCAGCAACGGTATCCATCGCGGCGAACGCAAACGCAGCGACCATGCATGCAGCCATGATGCATCCAGTGCCTAGGCCGTTTACGCAAGCGGTGACGTATCATGGCGCATTCTGATTCACTGAGAGCAATGAAATCTGTAACGACACTGCTTCATCGCCAAATCTCGGGTGAGGGAAATTGAGGAAGAGACATTTGGTCTTTGTTTACGAATTTCTCCGCTAATAACTCATATTTTTGCACCAAACAAAAACTGCATGCATTCCTAAAGGTCCCTCTTTTGTTCCAGCTGAACTTCCTGTTTCTCTTTAGTGTCCCTGTAAACTGAGAGTACACAATACCCTCGAGGAGCTTATCGAGGCACAACAAATATCACAATACGAGCGATTGGCCAAGAGTAAGCCAGGCCACCAGATTCTCGAGAATCTCGGAATCTCATACCACACCCAACACGGCGACAAACACGACATACCACGCGATATCCGAACTAAACTCACAGTTCCACCGATACCCAAGAACATGCACCACGAACACAACGAGGGCAGATACGTCAGTAGAGCCAAAGCCATGACTAAGATTTTTGGTCACAATGAGGAAGCGGTCTTTGTCGATGCAGCGCGCTATCGGGACCATCACCGATTCGTAGCTGCCGTCGTATACCACACATCATCGTCAGCCTATATTTTTATGTCCACTGCAGGACAAAGGCGACCTCCAATTACCCCTGTCTTGCGCTAGCTGATTTCAAGTTGCGCCTGCAAATTTCCTAACTTCATCATCCCATCTGGTTTTCTGCCGACCTCGACTGCGCTTCCCTTCTCTTAGTATCCATTCTGTAACCCTAATGGTCCACCGGGTATCAGTCCTACACATTACATGGCCTGCCCAGCTCCATTTCTTCCGCTTAATGTCAACTAGAATATCGGCTATCCCCGTTTGTTCTCTCATCCACACTGCTGTCTTCCTGTCTATTAACGTTAGTCTTAAGATTTTTCCTTCCATCGCTCTTTGTGCGGTCCTTACCTTGTTCTCGAGTTTCATTGTTAAACTCCAAGTTTCCGCCCCATATGTTAGCGCCGGTAGAATGCAATGATTGTACATATTTATTTTCAATGACAGTGGTAAGCTCCCAGTCAGGATTTGGCAATGCCTGCCGCGTGCACTCCAACCCAATTTTATGCTTCTGTAAATTTCCTTCGTGTGATCAGGGTCCCCTTTGAGTAATTGACCTAGATAAACGTGCCCCTTTACAGACTCTATAGGCTGACCGGCGATCCAGAATTCTTGTTCCCTTGCCTGGCTATTGAACATTATCTTTGTCTTCTGCATATTTGTCTTCAACCCAATTCTTCCACTTTCTCGATTAAGGTTCTCAATCATCTGCTGTAATTAGTCTCCATTGTTACTGAATAGGACAATGTCATCTGCAAACCGAAGGTTTCTGAGATATTCGCCATTGATCATCACTCCTAAGCCTGCCCCGTCTAAGAGCTGGAATACTTCCTCTAAGCATGCAGTGAATAGCATTGGAGAGATTGTGTCTCCTTTCCTGACCTCTTTCTTGATAGGTAACTTTCTACTTTTCTTGTGGAGAACCAAGGTAGCTGTGGAATCCTTGTAGATGTTTGCTAAGATATTCACGTATGCCTCCTGTACTCCTTGATTACGCAATGCCTCTATGACTGCTGGTATCTCTACTGAATCTAATGCCAGTAGACCACGCACGCCAATGCAAAACAAGCGCATCAATCGCCACCAGACACGTAGAAACTGCGGAGGAAGTGGCCATCGCACTGGCGATAGCTCACACCAATGCCTCGTATATCATCAGCGACTCGCAAACGGCCGTGCGAAACTACGCCAACGGCAGAATCTCCCTCGAGGCATTGCGGATCCTTAATACAGGCAAACCTTATGAGGTAGACAAATGCGTACAAATCCTCTGGATCCCAGCCCACACACCTCTAGATCAACCGGAGTTCAGTCCAAACGAGGTGGCGCACAACGTGGTTCGAGGTCTCACGTTCCGAGCCGCTTTCGTAGAAGCAGCCACCCGAACGGACTCCTCCGCGGTGGTGAGGGAATGGGACGATCGGCTCACTAAATTCTGTGACATTAGTAAACATTAGCGAATGCGAAGGCGGAAGTATCCACCGCCTCACCCCAAGCTCAATCGGGCCCAGTCTGTTCAATGGCGGCAGCTACAAACACGAACATACACGAACCCCGTCATCATGAACCAAATATACGCCGAATTATATACAACCAATCTATGCCAGTATTGTTACACCAGAGCCACCCTAGATCACATCCTGTGGGCATGTCAAACATGAATCAGCAATACTGGGGTCGCGGCCTCCAATGAGGGCCTTCGGGCGCGTTGGCCGACTGCGCTGCTGAGTTCAGGCCTGGACCAGCAACTCTAGGCGATCCAGCATGCCAAGGAAGCTGCCGGGAAACGCGGTCTCTCCGCTGGCTCCTAGGTGGGAGCCCAGCACAGCAATCTGCCGGAAAGCAATAAAGTTCTTCTCTCTCCCTCCTACGTGCGCCTGCACTTCTTTTAATTTAGTAAACACCGGTTCTGAAGCAGTACTCCCTTCACACACACACACACACACACACACACACACATATATATATATATATATATACTATATATATATATATATATATATATATATATATATATATATATATATATTTGTTAGTCTTAATCTATGGCCGTGAACTTACTTTGCGCAGCAGGAAGTAGCGCCACGCGTTTGTATAATGTTAAATGCTTTTTCCTTGCAATTGTATTCTGTCGCGACTATGTTATCGTGCGTGTTTCTCCTGTTTCCCTGTGACCAGTCACTTGACCATAGTGACGACGCCATATGAAACTTCTCCTTTCTCTGTTCCTGCAACTCGTCTTTTAAGCGCGAATTTAGTGATACGCGTTCAGTGGATGCCTCGAGCAGCCCTACCCGGCCTACTTGAGGCAGATTTGGCAACCCACCCTGAGAACATAACGTAGCCACTTCCGCATTTTCCTGAAGATGCCTGCGGACAATTGCTCCGGAAAAAAGAAGACCTCCGACGTACCACACGAGCTCTTATACCTCCGTGTGGGTCAGACCTCCCTAGGGGGTTAACCCGCCGAGAGGAGGTTACGTTACGGAGGCTGCGTGTCGGGGTCGCACTCACCCCGTCTGTGACCGCTCTCTGGAATCAACAGTACCACGGTCCCTATGATACACCATGCCCATTTTGTGACACTACGATTCAAAATGTGACAGTGACACACCTATTATGGACGTGCGCAGGACTTCACCTAAGGCGTCTCCGTCATCTACGGGCAACAGGCCTTCGGCCCGGCCGCCCACCCGACCTTGAACGTTGGATTCATGGACCGTATCATCGTTCACTTCTAGATTTTTTGCACGAGTCAAGTCTGTTCGTGTATTTTTTATATGCTTTGTATTATTCCGAAGGGCAAGCTTTCGAAATAAAGAAAAAAAGTGCGAAGCACTTTAGGGGCCCGACCTATCGGCGTCGCATTTGATCTGTCGTGATCACGTTCAAAAACAACTGCTCAAAACATGGTCAAAAAAAGTACAGAATTGATCAAAACCAGTTCAAAATAAACTAACATGATTCATAATAATTTAAAATCCAGGTATAATCAAGCATAAAGCGGAATAATTAGCCGAAACTCGTTAAAATCGGTTCCGAAACGCCAGACTGGTACCAAAGCAGTGCAGGAAAGGGCGCCACCAACCTGCCGGTCCCAACGTTGCATGTAGGCTCTCTAGCCGGTCTCGTGAAAAAGACTCGAAAGGGTGGTGCGCCAACTGTGCTTGGCCTGTGGTGTTTCCTGGGGAACGAACGGCTCATCACTGCTTCGCACTTTCCCAGGTTTCACGTTAGTGGAGCTACATTAGCGCTGGATTTGAACTACACAAGCGCAGCATTTGAGCAGAGTTGGAGCTACATTAAGCGCTCGATTTGAGTAGGATGTCACCTGGATTGGAACTGCATTTGATATTGGGCGCAGAATGATCTTGAAGTCCTTCCGAGGTATCGACGGCAGCCGGCGACGTGGCCGGCGCGTCTCGGGGCAAGTTCTTGGCGTTCGCTGGGGACGCTTCGCACGTCACTGCTGTTTTTTTTGTAGAAGCAATAATTCCTCAGCCTTTTACTTGTACATTCTTAGCATACCTCTTGTGACAAGTTGAACCAGTTTCACTATGTGGGAGAAACGATCTGTTGCCTTCATTATGTACACTCCTAAAAGACGGCAGGTGTGGCTTCCCCCCCAAAATTGTCGCAGTTTCACCCGAAAGGCGAAGCACCAATTGCGATAGCAAATTAGTAGAGAGCTATCTGGATGGAGTACGGATAGTAGTTTTATCAGCTGTATAAACTTGGACATGCAGCAGCACCAGCAACGCGCAGAACTGTTGTCGATGCCGTCGGCGTTTTGTCCGCGTTCGCAACGAACGCGCGCGGCGTTTTTATATAAATACGGATTTGGTGCCGCAGCTAAACGTCGCCTCCCCTCCCTCCCTCCCGTCCCCCCAGAGCCTTTCGCGCGACGGAAAAAGTTGTGTACCGAAGTACCGAAGAGATACCCAGAATACGTGGCGCACATCTAACATCGGGATAGCGTTGACTGCGCTCGGCTGTGTTCGGCTGCGCTTTCCTCTTTCTCTTTCTTTTTTTCCCTTCTCTCTCCACCACCTCTCTCTATTTGTCCTCACCCCCTCTCCCGTACAGCGCTGTTGAGGTGCCCTCTCACGAGAGGCAGTTACGGCGCTGTACTTTTCTCTTCTCCGCCTATTTAAAATCACTCACACACGTTGACTGCGCGCCTGGTCTGAATCGCATCGCGTCTGAATCGCATCTCGTCGCACGCGTCGGTTGCAGGCACGTTAACTAGATAGCGCCAACATACTAGGCGGAGGCTCGGGTCGTCTGCACAGTGTGCATATAAAAGGAATTTTTCTTCTGCGTGACAGCAAGCGCTTGCGTGGCTGAGTGGTAAAGTATCCGACTCCCACGCAGCGGGCTTGGGTTCGATCGCGGTGCAAAGCGGGTGCTTTTTTTCGAATTTCCGGCGATGGCGGCTACGGGGCGGCGGCGGCATCATCGCGACCAGAAACAGCTATTGGATTGAGCCCATAACAGCTTACGCTGTAAAATTTGCCTTTTATAAGCCTGCACTATGCTTCGGGCATGTGTCCTTCGCGTAATTGTATTTCCTGTAAATACGTTTTAGATGCGAAGCATTTCTTGGGGAACATTTGCTACTTTGACAGTATCTATCTATCTATCTATCTAGCCGCCTACATCTTTGTGCTCTCATGGTCATTTCGTTAAATTGGTATGTACCAAAATTTGCATACTGTTACAACAGTATATGACGAGCATAAATAATATATCATGACATGAATATCCTGACATGCGTGTCACGTAGGTCATGAAACAGCCGTCTACGTCTAGGGGCTCTTATGGTCGTTTCGTTGGCTTGGTAGGTACCAAAGTTGGCGTATTATGACAGGAGTGTATGAGGAACATAAGTGATAAGTCATGACATTAATGTCAATGACCCAGCTCATGACAATGACTCAGCGAAAAGATTAACACTCAAAAACCACGGAAATGGGTTCAGACATGGGTACTAAGTGAAGGAAACGCTAAAGGATGCTGGTAGAAGTCATAGTCATGAGCATGATTCAGCAAAAATGACAATGACTAAACGAAAAAAGATTACTGTTAAAAACCACTGAAATGGCTTCGGACGTGGTACTTAGTGAAGGAAACACGAAAGGATGGTAATAGAAGTCATAGTCATGAGCATGAGTGAGCAAAAATGACAATGACTCAGTGAAAAAAGATTAACGCGCAAACACCACTGGAGTGGGTTCGTACGTGGGCACTAAGTGAAGGAAACACTAAATGATGATGGTAGAAGTCATAGTCATGAACATGACTACGGCTTTCTCCTTAAGGTCTCTTAGGTATAGCCAAAGGGACTCCTGAGGACTCACGACATGAATTCATGACATGTGTGTCATGTAGGTCATGAAAGAGCCGCCTACTACTTGGTACCCCTTATGGTCGTTTCGTTAACTCCGTAGGCTACTCGCACACTGCTTCGCATAACATCGATTCCCACAGGGCGTGGGATCTGCCGGCTTTTTGTTGGTCTTTTTGGGGTAGCACGTGCCCTACAATGATGCCTTGGCTCGTGGATAACTTTTTTTCGAAAGTTCGCCCAACGGCATAAACTATTAAATATAGAAATGTAGGCCGGTTTCGGCGATTAACATCAATAGTGCTCGATGGTTGTTTCCGTAGAGCCAAGAATCATAGTCTGGTAGTCGGGTGAGATGAAGGCCTACTGTTTGAGGTAGCGCCATCGTATCTGATTCAGACCAGGGCCTGTCCACAACAGGTGTTTGATTGTAGCCGCAGACGCTCGAGCTGGGCAGTATGGGCAGGTATCCACAAATAGTCCACGGAGGTTTTGTGGCCAGGCATAGGTCACCGATAGGGTATGTGCCGCCCCCACACGGAGTCTCCGCAACACCACCTCCTCCTGGAGGGGAAGGCCGCCTGGGAGGTTTCAACCACACGGAGGAATTAAATCTCGTGTGGTGCACTCGAGAATCTCCTTGCCGTGGAGGAAATCACCCTGGAGTCACTTGGGAAAGGTGCTTCCACAGGTCGTTGCAGCTCACTGTGGGTGGCGGTGTCAGCTTGTGTGTGGGCAGAAATATTGTCCCTTGGAATCCACTGTATCCGAAGATGACCGGGCATCTGTTTAATCATTCGGTGTATTTCGTCTGCGAGAGGGTGGGCATTGTATACCTTCCCAATCTCCTTTATGGCTGAGGGGGAGTCAGTGCGTATTATTATATTATAGCCAGTGCCGGCAACGTAGAAGCAGCTGTCACCAAGTTTGCTGCGTCTCGTATAGCCAAAAGCTCAGCACTGACCGATGGAACCGGAGTTATCAGACGGTACACACATAGTTAGCATTTATGGGTGGGTTTTTATGGACGGTTTTATGGATGGGATTTTTACCGCACTGTATATCCCAACAGTTTCTTCTGTTACCTCTGCGGTTTACTGTGCATGCTTCTTTTTCGAAATTATTTGCGCAATTTGCGCAAAAGACTGCCGGAAGTGTGTAATACAGCTTTCGTTGCATCCGTAAGACCACTTTCATCCCCTGCCGAAATGTCAAAAATTTAATTTGTACATTTTTCTACTTGTTTTCTTTTTATCAAATGGATGTATATAAGTATGAACTGTTGTTTGCAGATTCCTCTTCTTGAAATGCTGAACAAGGAATTTTCAAAGGTGAACATAACATTAAATGGATCAGAGAGAGTGATAGTCAACACGTTGTATTACTACGAGAAGCTAAGCGAATTTCTGTATAATGCATCATCTGCTGACCTGTGAGTACCACATCCGTGATGTACATGTATTCTTGTGGTAGAAATATTTTCAATTGTCGAATTGCATCAGGACCATTATTTGCACGTTCGGCAGTGGATCCTTTGCTAAGGCATTACACTGCAGAGCAAGACGTCACCATTTTTATTCACGCATGCACAGCTTACTTTAAAATAGTAGTATATTGTAGATGGTCGAAATAATTGTTCATCTACCCACTACTATTCATATCATAACGAGTGTTGCTTTATCCAGTTCGGCCCCAGCTTTATATATTGGCTGCCCACAATTTTACGTTCCTGTAAGACACAAGTATTGAAAATAGAGGCGGTATTTTTAGTAGAAAGTAAGGGATATCCTTCTTCAGAAGAAGGGAGATACGAAAATAAAATAAAACGTGGAAAAGATTGAGGAATCAGTAAAATAGCTTCGCAGCATGAAATAAGTGAGAAGAAAATTGGCATGGCACAAGGCTAAATGTATGCACTAAAAGATAAGCAGGGTAATATCATCAGCAATTTTGGTGACATAATAAAAGCGGCGGAAGAGTTCTATACTGACCTGTACAGTACCCAGAGCAGACCAGCTACTTTCATTCGAAGTAATGATGAACAGGATACAGAAGCTCCTTCTACAACTAGCGATGAAGTCAGAAGGGACTTGAAAGACATGACTGGGGAAAAAGCTGCTGGAGAAGATGGAATAACAGCCGATTATCTCAAAGATGGAGGAAATATCATGCTTGAAATGCTTGCGGCCCTTTATACACAACGCCTCACGACTTCAAGTGTACCAGAGAGCTGAAAGAACTGAAGAATTACAGACCCATTAGCTTGCTTTCAGTATTGTATAAAATATTCAACAAGATAATTTCCTCCAGAATCGGGGCAACACTTGACTTCATCCAGCCAAGAGAACAGGCTGGCTTCAGGAAAGGATATTCTACGAGGGATCATATTCATGTCATCAATCAGATAATAGAGAAATCTGCGGAGTACAATTACCAGCCGTCACGCGATCCACCACTTATTGTGGGTTTCCGTGTTGACAACATCGACGACTATAGAGCTCGACAATAACAACCGCGTGAGTTCGGCCAGTGGATGGACCGGCACACAGAAGTTGACTAACGTCATCTTCTATCTGACCGGCGATGCGAAGACGTGGTACTTTAACAACGAAACTGATATCGCCAACTCGTAAGCGTTTAACACCAGCTTGCGGCAAATATTCGCGTCTTCGTCTGGACGTTCAGAAGTTGCCAACCAGAAGCTCGATGCGCGTGTCCAACTTCTACATGAGTCATATACTTCTACATTGAAGATGTCCTGGCTTTATGCCGCCGCGCCAACATTGGAATGGCGGAAGCCGAACGCATTCGCCACAGTCTTGAAGGCATTGGTTCCATCGCATTCAACGCCTTAGCTGTTCATAGCCATACCTCAGTTCAAGAAATTACATCGACGTACCAGCGTTTGGACGAGCTTCAGTCCCTCCGTCTCTACCAAGACAGCGACCTTTTCCAGCCACCTTATTCTGACTTGCGTGCTCTTATCCACACTATTATTAGCGAGGAACTTCAGGAGCTACAACATAGACGATCCACTGTTGCTTCCGCCCCATCCCCAACGTTCGAATTGCGCAACCTTGAGAAGCAGGAGTTGGCAGCCATGACGACACCGACAACATCTGTTGTACCAGCAGCGCTCCGTATGCCCACATACAAGGATGTCGCAGCAATACCACCTAGTGCTGTCCCATCTGGGCCTCCTGGCCTAATCTTCGGTCATTTGGCTTCTATTGGCGCCAGAGCACCGGCTGCGCTTTCGTATCCTCAGTGGCTTCCCCCTCCTTCGGTATGCTTTTACTTCGGTATACGGGGCCACATATCGCTTTACTGCCGTCGCCGCCAGCTGGATGAAAGCCGAGGCTATGCAAATTTCAAGTGAGACTGGATCCGAAGACCGGATCTTTACTACCCAGGTCTGTCCGCTTTCATGCGGCATCGTTCTCCATCTCGAGCGTATCCACATCTACCTCAGGCTTCCCGTTCGACCTGACGACGTTCTCCTTCGCCCTACCGCCGCTCTGCATCACCCCTTCGCCCCATCTCCCGCCTAGCTGACCAACACTCGGAAACCTAATGATTGCAGTTTTGGTAAGGAAAACTGCGCTTTCCGGCAGGCATTATTAAAAACGGCAGGTATAGCCATATGCTGACTGGGAGCTAGCCATTGTCGATAAAAAGCAAAGTGTACAATCATTGCATTCTACCGGTGATAACATACGAGGCAGAAACCTGTAAGTTGGAGCTGCATGGCAGGCCATGTAATGCGTAAGATGGATAACCAGTCGACCATTAGAGTTACAGTAGGGATGCCAAGAGAACGGAAGCGCAGTCGAGGGCGGCAGAAAACTAGGTAGAGTGATGAAGTTAGGAAATTCAGAGGTGCAAGTTGGAATCAGCTAGCGCAAGACAGGGGTAATTGGAGATCGCAGGGAGAGGCCTTCGTCGTGCAGTGGACATAAATATAGGCTGATGATGATGTGATGATGAATATTCGAGTAAGTTGCAAATCATGGAGGCGCATCTTCAGCTGAGCGATTACTTTAAGTTGTTAGCAGGTGAAATGCGCTCTCCGGAAAAAGGATAAATGAGTACACCTGTCAGCACCCCATCCTAAAAATCATCCTTCCGATGCTAAAAATAACCGAGCAAAACCTAAAGCGCACATGGCAAAGAAAAAAAAAGAAACAATGTCCCAGAGTTCGTTATCGCTGGTAGAAATCCTTGAGGCGCTGAACATGGACTACTCCAGGTCGCGAGCGGTGCCACTGTGAATGCGTAATCCCATCGGGCACGATCTTATATTCCAGTGCACCAATACGTCGGATGTTCTTGTAGGGTCCGAAATAGCGTCGCGAAAGTTTCTCACTAAGTCCTCGTCAGCGAATCTGGGCCCAAGCCCACATATGGTCGCCGGACTGATATTCCGCGAAGCGTTGTCGAAGACTGTAGTGTCGGCTATCCGTCCTTTGCTGGTACTGCATGCGCAGGTGGGTGAGTTGTGTGTCTTCGGCGCACGTCGACATTCTCTTCATCGGTGACGTGCGGCAGTCTCACGCCGAGAGTCGTCGTCGGGTTCCTTCCGTAAACCAGCTTGAACGGCGTGACCTTCGTTGTTTCTTGCGTTGTCTTGTTGGAAGCGAAGGTTACGTACGGAAGGACGGCGTCCCACATCTTGTGTTCGACGTCGACGTACACCGATAACATGTCGGTGAGCTTCTTGTTCGTGCGTTCCATTAGACCATTCATCTACGGCTGGTAGGCGGTTGTGTTCCGGTGTCTTAACTAGATATTTTCAGGATCAATTCAGTGACTTCAGTTGTAAAAGCCCTGTGGCGAGCTTACGCACCCGGAAGCGCGAACATTGTCAGTGTTCTGGGCTAAATCAAACAAAATGAACCATGCTTGCTAAGGACTCTCACCAGGGTTTGACACTTCCCTAGAGACAGTGACTTCTTGGTCATTTTTTGAAGCTGCATCGAGTCTTCAGGGACGTGTGGGAGCCTCGGGCCTACACAGTCACCTATACCTTTGCAGTCACCAAGAACGCTGTATACAGAGTATCTTAACTATCATGCACCGATATTTAAAGATATGCCCATCCCACGTAGCTGGAGTGAACCAAGGTAATCTTTTTGCCGTCCCGTGGAGATACTCAGATTATTATTTGCGTTTCACTTAAATACATAATTAGTCTGAAGTAAATAATCAGCTACTGAAATACTTAGCAAGATTAAAAGCGTCAATGAGAAAATTGTAGAGAAACATGAAAAACTCGCGATGCAGCTTTCTGTTGTTCAATGCGTGCCGGATACAATTGTTGTTCCAAACGTGAAAGAAGCCCGCAATGCACGCAAAGTGCTTGGAGAAGCCACTCGCGCCGCAATTTTTCGTGTATTCGCGTAACAGAAGACAACAACAACTTTATTGAAGAACAAAGCGCTCCATGGGCTTTCTTTCGCGCTCGGAAGAACACTTTTATGTAGCACGTGTTAAGCCACAGAAAGTGGTATCAGGAGTTTTTCATGTTGCTATGAAAACTATGGGCGGGTTGCGTATGAATCCGGCAAAGAGCTCTTGCTTCACATCCCGCATCAAGAAGCGAACTTTTGGATGCGAAACCATCAAATGGCCGATTGAGCGTCTGTAGCAACGAAATGGTACATAAATTCCCGTTGGCTGCGACGCCACGTCACGTGCGCACCTCGACGGAGAAGAGTGGGCGAAACGAAACACCTGATGTTGCGCGGGAGAGCGAGGTGTAGCGTGAGGGGAGAGGGCATCGCCGCGACGCAGGTCATCCCCGCTCTCGGAAGCCTGTGTTATCCGCCCGTTCCTTGGCCGCACAAGCTCTCGCCTGCGTACTAACACTGCGTCGGTAAGCGCTAAAAATAAATGGTTGTATAAAAAACAGAATAAATGCCGAAAGGAAAAGTGTTGGCGGTAGTGGGTTCCGAACCTCCGACCCCGCGCTCTGAAGCTGAGCGTGTTTCCTACTAGGCTAACCCAGCGCCTTCTAGATAGGCCAGTGTCCTCTGCTTTATAACATCATGCTACTTCACCCGACATTTCGATTGCCGAGCCCGGCGTGACGAAATCAGTGACGTCAAAATCATCGCGTCTTACTCGGGAGCGTCACCATTGCCTCTTCTGCCCGACTTCCCGAGAGTCGGGCAAGGCAGTCGGGCAAGGTAGCATGGCGTCACAGATCGAAGTGCACCGGCCCTGTGCTATATAAGAGGCGTTCGCCAAGCGTCTGACCGCGCTCGTTGGACCGCTCAGCGGCGTTTCTTTGAACATTAATGCTTTCGCATTCACGACTGTTGCTTGAGGACAGAGTGCTCAGACCACGTATCGGCGTCCGTACGTAACCTTCGCTTCCCACAGGACAACGCAAGAAACAACGCTGATCACGCCGTTCAAGCTGGTTTACGGAAGAACCCGACGACGATATGCGGTCCAATGTTGCTTCTTCTGAAGGGCGGGCAGGCTGCCTGCAAAGCAGCAGCTTTGTGAACCCTGGCGCTGATGGAAGTGTGAACCTAACGACGGATAGCGGCGGCTAAGGCACTGTTTTCTACTGAGTGATCGGTGGTTAAAGTTTTTATTTAGAAAGTCCGAAAAACACGTAGACCTCAGGACGGACGATGTCGGCAGTTGAGGCCACCACTACTCCTTTGTAAACAACTGCTCTGATAGTCTCTTGCAGACCATCGGAGTCCAGTAGGTGAACGTTTCTGCTTTGCGGTGCCACAGTTCGGCCGCTGTATTGGCTGGTGCGTAACTGGCGTGTTTTCTCGGTTGCTGTCGCCTCCAAAAAAAAATTCAACGACGGTGTCCTTTGAGCTATGTATCAGTCCAGCGAATATATTTTGCTCTATGCTCCGCCTTGGTAAACGAAGTTTATTTTCTTCTCACATGGCATGGTTAGTTGAGTCAGTTCCGAATTGACTAGTGACGTGCGCGGAAGATCTGAAGTTAGGAAATAAACGGTGTTGAGGTGGCAATCGCTTCCTTGCATCGGCGCTTGGGGCTTCGGATAGCGTGCACAAGACATTCGCAGTGGGCGGGCGTCAGTAGGCCCATAGGGCTAAAGGCATCTATATACGACATAGACACCCAAATAACCTACATATGCAGAAATATACAGGGTGTTTCTGCGAACACTTTCAAAATTTATTTAACGTAGCCTGTGGCAGATAGCCCAATTCTAGTTAATCAGCTGGTCTACTCGAAGAGGCGGACATTACTTGCACAAAAAATTGAAGTGCATGATCGACTAATTAACAAAAAATGCTAATTAAATTTTTAACTAATTACCGGATGACCCATATTGCAATTTACAAATTGTAGCCGTGGAGTTCGCAAGGCGGATCCACTTAGAATTAATTCTCAGGATGACACCAGTTTCGAGAAAATAATTCCCTAACTTTGCGGAGAAATGCATTGGCGTTCCAGTTAATTTCGTGCTTCAATGCAAAAAGCGACGTTTTCTTAAGAACCTAACTGGAACGCCAAGTAGCTCATGAGCTAGAATTGTGTTATCTGCCACAGGCAACCTTTAAGAATTTTCGAAAGTGTTCGCGGAAACACCCTGTATCCCATCCGCAGGGTTAATAAAATCAAAATCTTGGGTCTCTATATTTCAGACAATGGCTCCAACGCTGAAACCATAAAATTAATCCGCACTGCGATTCTCAATACAGCTTCACTAATTAAGCGCATCTCCAATTGTCATCGCGGCATGCGAGAAGCAGACACACGTCGCCTCGTTCAGGCCTTTTGCCTTTGCAGAATCACCTACTCCATCCCTTACCTCTACCTCACACCCACGGAGACCGAGCAACTCAACAGACTCATCCGCACGTGCCTATAAAACTGCTCTTCATCTTCCTAAATCAACGCCCACAGAGAAACTCCTTCAACTTGAGGTGCACAACACCCTGGGAGAGCTCGTAGAAGCGCACCTCATAGGTCAATATCAAAGGTTGTCACTTACACAAACCGGTCAAATACTTCTGCACCGACTCGGAATCAACCTACCCGGTCATACCACGGACACGCGCTCTCCTCCCACTGCTGTTAGCAATAACCTCTGCATTATGCCACTTCCCAAAATCACCCACCCGGAACATAATCGAGCAAGACGGGAAGCTAGAGCCAAGGCTCTGCAGAAGATCTACCCTCCTCATTCACAGGCAGTCTTTGTAAACGCGGCTGAATATTCAGACCGGCCAGCTTTCGCATTAGCCGTTGTAGACGGATTCCAAAACCCTATTGTCTTTGCGTCGATTCCAAATTTGACAGAATCCCTAGAAGCGGAAGAGGCAGCAATTGCCTTAGCAATTGCCCACTCCTCCACTAAGTATATTTTCTCAGATTCAGAAAACCGCAATCAGTAATTATGCCAATCGCAAAATCCACTCCCCGGCTGCTAAAATACTCGAATGAAATCCCCCTCCTAATTGCCTTATCACCCTCCTTTGGGTCCCTGCACACAGCGAACACCCAGGCAACATGGCCGCTCACACCCAGGCCCGAGCACTCGTCAACCGGGCTGAGAGCGACCCGCCTTCGTCTCGCAGTGCAAGAGATCGACTCCTCAGCTACCATGACCTCACCCTGTTCTACAGAAATTCCCGCCTAATCTACCCCCCGCCGCATAAATCTCTTCCCAGAAGTGACCAGGCTTTGTGGCGAAGACTTCAAACGGCCACAGTTATACGACCCCTTTCCTTCTGTCGATTATTACACACGGGGAAACCTCTCCTCACTGCCACTTGTGTCCTAGCACCAGAGCTGACTTTGCCCACATCTTTCTAAATTGCCCGAACAAGCCCAAGCCCCCGTGGCAAGGATCAGAACACCAGGAGCGATGGGAGGCTGCTCTGCGCAGCTCGCAACCGGACTTACAGCTTCGGACCGTGGGCTGGGCCAGAGGGGTCGCCGAAGCACAAATGTGCCCGGCCATCTAGAGCGGCCTGAGGGCCCATCGTCGTCCTGCTTCCCTTTCTCCCCTCCCCCCCTCACATTATTCTCTTGTGAATCAAAAAGTTTACCCACCCACCCACCCTGTGTACTGACATCATGGCGACATCGAATATCCACGCGCAGTTTCAATGTAATTGTTGTTGCAATGACTACTGCACCAATATAACATGCGTAAGAAGTTTCTTTCAATTGATTCGACACCAACTGTCCTCAGCTCGTGCGCCCGAGCTCCTCCGCGCCTCGATTCCTCGACAGCGCCCATGTCACGTGCTTCTCGCGGCACTGCTCGCTGATGCTTTCCTATTGGTGACACGTGGTGTCCCCGCAGAACTTTTGCAAATCTTTACATCGTGATTGAAGCACCGTACGCTGCTCCAAACACAGCTTTCGGGGTTCCTGTGACCACCGCCGCGCCGTATTGGGGGAAAATGGTGTCATGGTAAACAAGCTTAGCGATGCGGTGAAACACCCCCCCCCCCCCTGCCCCGGTGATATGGCACCATAGTGCGGTCTACAGGTAGTACCGTATGGTACAGCACGGGGGCACGGTGGCAAAGGAATGATTTCGTATTCCATCGTGATAGCTAACGTCATGAAACGCTGTCATAGAGACCCTGTGATTGCGGTAAAATACGCAGACACTGTGTCTTGCCACCAGAGGCGTCCCCAGACGCTGAACAGTCTTATTACTGATCCATTAGGAAGCGGCGCCCGAAGTAACGGTTGGGTCCCGCGTACGGGTAAGGAACGGTGGTAATTGGATCGCATCGCATTACGCATACTTCAACATAGGGCCACACATAACAACCTTCCAAGGTATGCTAAGCACATTATTGGGAGACTTGTACAGGTTACTGAAACAAAATAGGAATTGCCCGACTGCAATTACTTTTTTTTTCAAAAATGTAATTTATTGCAGTTGCAAATTACTGCTACCCAGAAATACTTGAGCACTTACTAAAAGAGTAATTGCTTGTTTTAACGTTACCTTCCTTTTCACGTTTATTAACATTGCGCAAATAGAATAAATAGAATGAACTAGCCTTGGATTTTGAATCCGTACTCTGTAGCTCTTCCCATGTTGTTGATCTTTACTAAAAATGGCTTTTCAAAATTTTACTCGGTAATTTTAGGTGGTTTTCTTTTGAAGTCATCTGAACGGATACTGAAAACTCGTTCGATGTGTGGGCTGGAGAGAAGGACTGTGTAGGCGAAATGCACGAACACTTTGCTTACAAGATTCTGGTTGCCCATTACCACAATTCGAATTCAATGCTGCTGGAGATAAGGGGAAAGCGTTCCAGATAGGGCCAGTGGGAAAGTTAAAAATCGTAAATGGATGCGTGCTTCTGTGGCATCAACGTCCGAAGTGACTATCGCTATCGAGCCTATGAAGCGCTGTTTGAATCTGTCGGTCATCATCTGGTGGACCTCCTCTCGGCACCGTACACTCGTTTGCCATTTAGACTTGAACTACTGAATGCAACGGCGTTCACTTTCCTTGAAAAGGCGGCCAAATTAGTAATGTAATTTAATATAAGCGTGCATATTATGCGACCATGATTATACTGTCCGTGTGCTACAATCACAAATATGTGTGTCACGTAATACTAAAAGGATGAAAACACACGCGTTTAACAGCCAAAAATTATATTGATATCGGAGAAGTCATAGCGTTCTCTAAGCAAATAATAATTGAGCAGAATCTCTTACCGCTTGTGAAGTGGCACTTCCAGGAGAAAAAGATAAACTATTCTAAGACAAAAAGTAAATGGTCGGACTTCCAAGAGAAGCGTACAAATTTCCAAGCCTGCTAGGCTCAGGTGGTCGTGGTGTAGCTGCAGTACACTAATTGTGGGAAGGAAACAACCCGTGTACAGCCGTTGCCAGACCTTGTAGGACACGACAGATAAGTGTCTGGCTGTCTAACTTGAAGAAACCATGTTTGTAAGCCGAAAGCAATAAGTGTTTTGGAAAGAATACGCAAGCAAATTGAAGGGTTTACATGTGCAAGTTTTCATCAATTTTAACTTTGTAGCTCTCGTCGAATTTAAGTGTTGAAAGCCGGTGAGAGCTTGTTTTGGGAAACATGTACATGGTTACATGTAGTTGGTTCCTGAAAAAAATTTACTCACAGTGAACGTTACCGAATAAATAAAGTGATTGGTAAGTTGCAAAAACCAAAGAACATAATTGAGACCCAGTAATAATTACATATAATACGTTACCTAGAAGTATGATTCTTGACTAACCACCAGGGCTGGTTCTTACAAAATAAAAAGCAGTGGCTCAATCCACGCTGCCAAGGTGGTTCGACAGCGAAGCTGTAAACGACACCCACATCGATTACCCATTGTGACCTCACTTGAATTCACACACGTGACTCTAAAAAGAGTGAAACCAGAGACAAGTGAAATGTACTGAACCACACCAGCGACATTATTTTCACGCTGTTCTCTGGGGGCTTTCCTTTCCGTGGTCTACCCATGGTAGCCTGGAATGAACTGAATGATTTGCTAGACCGTGATGTGTCACTACGGGATTTCTATGCTGTTGGGTACTTTTCTGCTTGAAGTAGCTTACGCAACCGCAATGTTTACCGGAAAACACACGCGGGAGAAGGAACGCTGTAAAGGACACCCACATAAAGTCCCTATATATGAAAAGTACCGCCATCCTTTGACAAATGCCGCTTCGCTCTCTCCTGTGTTATCCTCCTATTGGACGATGATAGCGCGCGCCCCCTTTTCACTTCTTCATATTTTCTTTTTTTCCGCCTCAGAGCCATGTTGAAAGTCCTCTGCGCAGCCGCAGTCGCCGGCGGCGGCGGCGGCGCGCGGCCGGCCTGAAAGCTTCAACGTGGACTTTCTAGGTGCGCCACCGTCGACTTGGCTTTCGCAAGCAAAAAGTAAAGAAAAAGCAAACGCTTTAGGAGAGGAGGCGGCGGAGGAAAGAGTAGATGGCGGTACTTTTCTTATATAGGGACTTTACACCCACAACGACCACCCATTGTGACGTCACTTGAATTCACACACGTGGCTCTACAAAGAGTGAACGCAGACGCTGGTTTCACGATGCTTTTGAATGACGTCAACCCCTTTCGAAGCAGCTGCAAACCTAATCTGTACCAGAACGCGTCAGAGGGCGTTCCCTTTGTTCACATGCGCTTTATCATCCATCATGTGGTTTTGATGCTTGTTTTGTGGTTTTTCTTGTGAAGACGACTACTGAGCTGTGTGGCTGAATTTAAACGAGATATTCTGTTCGTATTTACACATTAGCCTGGCGTTTTTTGCCTACGCCAATGACACGAAAATTTCCTTGTCTGGTAGAGGTATACAGCTTCGCTGTAGAAAGCGCGGACGATTACGATATTCCTTATTGCGAAATTTGAGGGCAGCTCTATACATGTTTTCATTTTACGAAAATATTGGCTGGAGCGGACACTCTGTCTCGTGCGGCACTTTGAAAACGTAGCGAAGTGTGGCGTGACAGTCTCACTAATGTGGAGATCGCGAGAGCCAGCGCGTGGGTGACCCGTGGGCGCGATTCACAGCAGCCGCCGGCTATAAATTTCTAAGGCGACATGCGCTTCTCTGGCGCCATCTCGTAGCCATTGTCGCCGCACTACACTTTTCTTTTCACCCTTTCGGCATACCATCCTCATCCACTTGCCACCTCATGGTTCCGCTGCACGCTCCTCCTCTGCTTTCCTGCTCGCGTCTTTCAACCCTTACTGTGCTCCGCGTTCGCTTTTTCATCTTCACTTTGCTGGTTCACTCGGTTACGCCGACGCTCGCCTCAGGAACGGGCGCCTTAGAGCTGCGCACCAAAATGTTTCTTGGCTTCATCCATCTTTCGTTTCATCAGCCTTATGTGCAAGATCTCGTAAGCGCCATTGCCACTCTAGCGCCTCCTATATTTTGTAGCGTGAGCTACACTGGCGGAGGTTGAGCAGTTTCGCGTGACTCCTGGAGAGCCGTGCTGCGCATACGCAAGGAGCAGTGACGTCACACGGCGCACAGCTGGCGCGCCGGGCGTTTGCCAGGCGTGTGCGCTGGGCGTTTGATCGTTTGCGCTGGGCGTTTGCCAGTGTACTTTAGTCATGAAGAAGGAGAGCGAAATTGCTGCTCAGCGGCGCAGACGAGCGGAGAAGCTTAACCCATCGGATCCCGAAGTAGTTGCCTGGCAATTAGCGGTTGAGCGTAGTAAGAACGAACAGAAGAAGGCTAAACGTGCTGCGGAGACACCGGAGCAAAGGGAGGAAGGTCTAGCAAAGCGGCGTCGCGAGGAGGCTGAGCGACGTGCCCGACCATCTCAGCAGCAGCTACAACAAGATGCCGTCGATGACGTCAAGGCTCGCTGATGTTCTGAATATACGGTGAAACTTAGCGAGAGCGCCAGTGCGACTCGGGCCTTCCATACGGACTTCGTAAACAATCAGTTTGGATATGTGTGCGACGTGTGTGAAAGACTGTGGCACATGAAAGACTTGACGCCGGTAAGTAGTCCCATGCGTGAAACGTTTAGTTTAGCGGCGCCGCCTGAGTGGTGTGAAAGCGTGGCGCGGGTTTATACAACGTGCAAGGAATTTCTCGTTAAGCAGAGGATTCTACTCTTTAGCGTTACCAATGGGGATCGTCACCCGACCATGCCACCAGAGCCGCTATTCTGGATATTCCGCTATTTTCTTCGAGACGTGACGTAGGCGTGACGCTTACAAAATGGCGCCGATAGCCCCAATTTGCTTTCGTAACGTGACGCAAATTTGACGTTTAGCACAAGACACTGTAATGTAGGCATTGAACCTAGTGTTCTTAATAAAGGAAAACAGTTTTTCTCCCTAGTAAAAATAATGTAGCTAGCTCAAAGCGTAAGATTATTCCATCCGTATCGTTTCTCGCTTCCGTCGTCTGCACGCGCACAAGCTGTCGTCTGCGTCATTAGCTAGGATGCGTGTCCTCGGGAAACGGAATGAGTCATCGTACATTGGCGCCCACGGGTTTGCTTTTCAGCTTGAGGCAACATACGCAACCTACCTGTGATGATGAGCGCGCGCTC
This sequence comes from Dermacentor silvarum, assembly GCF_013339745.2. NCBI lineage: Eukaryota > Metazoa > Arthropoda > Arachnida > Ixodida > Ixodidae > Dermacentor > Dermacentor silvarum. The sequence continues at coordinate 35,648,630 of NC_051155.1, read as the reverse complement.
TAGGCCGTGTTATCGCTATCTCGTAGAACGCCAAGTGACTCAGCCCGACTCGTCTGGCTGAGAAGTGGCCAATATATATTTGGCCGCCGCCGCCGCCGGAGACTGCGGCTGCGCAGAGGTACATTCAACATGGCTCTGAGGCGGAAAAAAAAACAATAAGAAGAAGTCAAAGCGTGCGCTATCATCGTCCAATCGGAGATACAGGAGAGAGTGAAGCGGCGTTGATCAAAGGATGGCGGTGGTTTTCTTATATAGGGACTTTAGCACCACGACTGAATAAAGTCCCTATATGAGAAAAGTACCGCCATCCTTTGATAAACGCCGCTTCTCTCTCTCCTGTATCTCCGATTGGACGATGATAGCACCCGGTTTTCACTTCTTTATATTTTCTTTTTTTCCGCCTCAGAGCCATGTTGAAAGTCCTCTGCGCAGCCGCAGGCGCCGGTGGCGACGGCGGCGCGCGCCCGGCCTGAAAGCTTCAACGTGGACTTTCTAGGTGCGCCACCGTCGACTTAGCTTTCGCAAGCAAAAAGTAAAGAAAAAAGCAAGCGCTTTAGAAGAGGAGGCGGCGGAGGAAAGAGTAGATGGCGGTACTTTTCTTATACAGGGACTTTACGACTGAAAACTTCAAGGCGCCGCCTTGCGTACATTGCTTTTTACAAATGAAAAAGTCACTGCTGTAGCGTTTGATGACACGAAAAGTGATTATTATTCATTACAATACAAACGCAGTAGTGGAAAGTGCAAAACGTTGTAGAAAGTTTGTTAGTTTCAACCAATATACCTAAAATGAACGTGTTTTTTTTTTATAAAAATGACGGTTCAAAACACATATGTCAACACCACCCGACAGCGATACAAATGATATGAGCACACGTTGTGGACAAACGATTTTCATGGCCCCAAATGACGGGGAAAATGCGGCGATACGCATGCCTCTCGACTGCCATTGCATATGGCCGTTCATTAACATAATTCGCGCGGCTCGTCGGACCACAAATTATGGTGTAAAATCTGTGCAATGGCGGCCCAAAATGTCATGCAACGTCAAATTGACGTTTACGAAACAGTCCTTCCTGTGGCGCTCCTCGCGGCAGATCCCTTCAGCCAATCAACAAGATGACACGGCGGCTGTCTTGGACCTCCACCACATCTTCGCGAAATTGCAGATGCATTGCACGGGCTTCTGCACGCTACCGTCCACTGTCTATTTAAAGCGCTAAAGTCGCAATATAGGTGCCAAGGACAACAAAAAAGTATTACTCGATAAAATTTGCAGCTCCACGTCACGTTTCGTCATTCTGACGAAAACGCGAAATTTCATTTTGCAAAACTTCGGTTTCCCGGCACAAATTTCAAAACACGTGACCTCTGGACGGTCAATGAGACAGCCAAGATGGCGGATGATGGCGGCTGTGCAACCACCACGCATGTCGAGAACAGAGCCTCGGGTCTACCGGTTCTGAACGATGTGGCCAACTTAGCTCACGCTACGTATATCCTAGCATAGCCGAGATAAGCCACTGCTAATTTTTTTAATGCCAGCCAGATGCGGCCGATCCATAGAGTTTCATATTACTGCGCCGCATGCAAACGCCACCAGTTTCAAGACAGAAGTCAATCCGAAGCCTGTACTTCCCATCATTCCCATGTAGGTTGAGGCGACGTTCAGGAGAACCCCGTAGACACTAGCGCCACTTTTCTCTCTAGGTTTTTTATTTAGAAACTCTATGCGGCCGATCCATAGAGTTTCATATTACTATAACTAGAGGGCAATGTGGCGCTGCGATCGTTCAACTATCATGGGAATGATGGGAAGTACAGGCTACGGATTGGTATTCTGTTGACTGGCGAACTAGTCTACAGGTATTTTTTTGTCAGTTTTGGTTTCGCTAGTTTTGCTCCAAGCGCAGTTGCTACAATCCGTAGAACACAAACTTACTTGTGGTAGGAAAGGTTGCTGCTTCCTGGCTGCAGTCTGCTGTCGCAAAACGGGTAAGCGCAAAGCCACGACATAACAGTTGCTGGCGCGCACTTCAGAAGAAGCGGTACGTCAACATAAAATATAGTGAAGCATGCTCGTAAGAGGCCACAAGCGTCCGAGATAGCACTGCAGCAGATGTGTTTAAAAGTACTCGAAGACGTTCATCAGTCGTGACAGCCGATGCAGCCTTTCGAAGGAGCGAGAGAGTTCGCAAGTGCGTCTAGTAGTAGTAGTGATTTTATTGAAGAGGAAAAATGACGCTTATTTCTGCTGCCCAATAGGGAGCACGGCGCAGCGTCAGAAATGCGTCTGCGCAGACGCAAGTGCGTCTGCGAGAAAAGTTCACTTTCCCCGCGTTCGCAGCAAGCAGGCGTCGTAGCAGACTGACACTTGTAACATTTCTCTCAAAGGCGCAACACTTTTCTCATAATACAAAATTTTTATTCCCACAAATATTTGATGAGTATTTTTTATATAAGCACATGCACGGTTGTTATTGCTGTTGTGAAAGTAAAAAAGTAAAAAAGTTGTCGCAGTTTCACCTGAAAGGCGAAGCATCAATTGCGATAGCAAATTTGACGAGTGCTATACGGAATAATGATAGCAGCTTTATCAGCTGTATAAACTTGGACATGCAGCAGCACCGGCAACACGCAGAACTGTTGTCGACGCCGTCGGCGTTTTGCCCGCGTTCGCTCAAAATGCGTGCGGCGTTGGTGACTGTTGCCGGAGCCTCTGATATAAATAAGCACTTGGTGCCGCAGCTAAACGTCGCCTCCCTTCCCTCCCCCCCCCCTCCCCCACGGCCTGTCGCGCGTCGGAAGAAGGCACGTTTGCTCTACACATATGGTGATTGTAGATGAGGAAAGAGACGCCTACTTCTGCAGCCCTTAAGGGAGCACAGCGCAGAACGCGCGTTTGTTCTCCGCCGTGCGTTCACTCCCCGTGAAAGCGCGCGTCCCTCGCGCCCTTTCACTCGCACATACAGCGTTCGGCGCGCGGCGACGATTTCATCTCCATTGACGTCATACGGAACCTCACGGCGACGGCTACGGTGACGCCGACGGCAGAAATCTGCTTTTAAGTGTCCATATAATTGCTATCACAATAAAACAAAAAAAAAGTATTTTGCCCTCACCTTGTCGGTTGCGGCAACTTAAGGTGCAGCAGCATGCCATCACAACGAAGTTCTTGTCCCGGACACGTTTGATCCGTTTGTGCGTACAGCACTTTCGTCGCACAGGTATAGTGCCTAGAATATACTTGTAAGTATATTCTATTCACTATAGCACAGGCCCGAGAATGGCAGTCGGCGCGCACTGGAAAGAAATAAATATACAAAAGCGGAACGCGCGCTTCCACGTGACACGGATTGGCCAATGGGGGATGATAAGTGGTTCTTGAGGGAAAGGGAAAGGTTGGCGCTATCTTCTGCAGCCCTTGAGGGAGCACGGCTCAGCGCCATCCAATGGTAGTGGTGGTAAGTGGTTCTTGAGGGAAAGGGAAAGGTTGGCGCTATCTTCTGCAGCCCTTGAGGGAGCACGGCTCAGCGCCAAATCCAATGGGGGAGCGGAGGAGGCTGGGGCGACAGGAGGCGGCAAGGAGGAAACGCCGGGGTGAGCGCGGTGGCGGCAAGATCTAAGAATGGCGTTACTTTTATTGCGATAGCAATTATATGGACATTCTAAAGCAGATTTCTGCCGTCGGCGTCGCCGTCGCCGTGAGGTTCCGTATGACGTCAATGGAGATAAAATCGTCGCCGATGATAAGTGGTTCTTGAGGGAAAGGGAAAGGTTGGCGCTATCTTCTGCAGCCCTTGAGGGAGCACGGCTCAGCGCCAATGCGACGAACGCTGTATGTGCGAGTGAAAGGGCGCGAGGGGCGCGCGCTTTCACGGGGAGTGAACGCATGGCGGAGAACAAACGCGCGTTCTGCGCCGTGCTCGCTTAAGGGCTGCAGAAGTAAGCGTCTCTTTCCTCCCTTACAATCACCATATATGTAGAGCAAACGCGCCTTATTCCGACGCGCGAGAGGCCGTGGGGGAGGGGGGGAGGGGGAGGGAAGGGAGGCGACGTTTAGCTGCGGCACCAAGTGCCTATTTATATCAGAGGCTCCGGGAACAGTCACCAACGCCGCACGCATTTTGAGCGAACGCGGGCAAAACGCCGACGGCGTCGACAACAGTTCTGCGTGTTGCCGGTGCTGCTGCATGTCCAAGTTTATACAGCTGATAAAGCTAATATCATTACTCCGTATAGCTCTCTACAAATTTGCTATCGCAATTGATGCTTCGCCTTTCAGGTGAAACTGCGACAACATTTTTATATATAGGGGTTTTACGTAAAACCCCTCCATATAAAAAGTAGCGTCACGCTTTGAAGAATGCCGCCTCCTCCTAGCACGCACTGTCGGAAGCCGTGGCCGCGTCGTTATTGGCCTAATGGCATCACGTGGGCCGTCGCGCCGTCGGACGCTGGAGGCGTTTGTTTACGATCGCGCTCCGTCGCCATTTTCGCCTGATAAGCGTCTACCGACTGGCGAGGAGCACATGTTGGTGGGGGTGGTGGTGAAAACATTTATTTCGCTATAGAGCTAGGGACAAGAAGTATGCTTGGACCAACCTGTAAGGGACTGGTCCTTACAAATACTGGGTGGAGGTCCCTAGTTCGGGACGCCAGTGGCGGTAGCCGCCGCCCGGGCGCGCCCAACTAAGGCTTGTTGAGCCTGTAAGTCGTGGCAGCCGAGCAGGGTCGCCTCCCAGTCTTCCCGGGTTGGATTGGGGATGGGGGGGATGGCCGGGTTGGAGGGGCAGGCCCACACCATGTGATAGGTGTCCGAAGACACCGCACCACAGTGTGGGCAGTTGCCACTAAAGGAGGGGTCAAAATGCTTTAGAACTGCCGGGCACAGGAAAGTATTCGTTAGAAGGCGGAGAAAGAGCCGCTCATCCTCCTTCCTAAGGCCTTTACATGGGCGGGGGTAAAGGCGATGACTATCTTGATAGTATAATGTAATATCTTTAAAGGTATAGGCCGGATTAAAATCGGGTTCCTGATCGGGTGGGGAGGAGAAAACAGCCCGGTGAGAGAGCGCGCGGGCGGCTGCGTCTGCTGCCTCGTTTCCTGCTAACCCCTGATGAGCAGGGCACCATATAAGGTAACGGTGTGCGGGGTCCGTATCCCGTATGCAACTTTTGTAGATGTGATAGGCTAGAGACGGGGTCCAGCCTTGTTCGACGTTCCGACAGGCCCCTCGTGAGTCGGTGATTATGTATTTTGAATCGGAATGTGAGGCCGCGAGAGCGATGGCGACTTCTTCTGCGTGTGTTGCATTGCGGGCTCTAAAGGTGAGGCCGTTAACTGTGTTGTTGTTGTGAACTACCGCCGCCGTGTACCATCCCCCGTGGTGAGGACCGGAGGCGTCCACGTAGTAGACACCTATTTTGTTGCCATAATGTCGGGCTAGAGCTTCCGCGCGCGCCAGGCGCCGGCCATTATGATCCTCATGTGACATGTTAGTTGGAACAGGTCGCACGTGGAGGGCGCGTCTCCACAGTTCTGGGATGCGAAACCTATCATCCATGGGAATGGTGTGTTGGATATGGAGTCGAGCAAGAAGGCGGCGACCTGACTCCGTTTGCGACAGGCGTGTGTATTGGTTTGTGAGGTGCGCTTCCCGGAGCTCCCTGAAAGTATTCACCACTCCAAGGGCCATAAGACAGCTGTTGGACGTGGTGACGGGGAGGACCAGGGCACGCTTAACAATTTTGCGGAGGATGACCTCAAGGGCCTCCTCCTCTTGTTTCCGTAGGTGAAGGTAAGGAGTCGAATAGAGAATTCGACTGGTCACGAAGGCGTTTGCCAGCCGCAAGGCGTCCTTACTTCGTAACCCCCCGCGCTTGTTGGAAACCCGGCGGACCGTGCGGCCCACCTGGTCCCCCACCTTACGGAGTTTGGCCAATGTAGTATCTGGCCGTCTGTGTTTGTGGATGTAGAGTCCGAGTACCCGGATCTCTTCAGCTTCGTGTATGGGACCACTGTCAATAGACAGAGAAATTTTAGTTGTGCACTTCGGCGAGGGTCGGAGGTGCACAAATTCTGATTTTTGGGGGGAACATTGAAGACCGCAGTGGCGAGCATAGTGGTCTACTATCGTCGCCGCTGTTTGCAGGCTGGTTTCAATGTCCGCTATGCTGCCGTGCGTGGCCCACAGAGTGATGTCATCGGCGTACAGGGCGTGCCGTACGCCGGCGACACCACCCAGCTGGGCCGGCAGGTGCATCATGGCCAGATTGAAAAGTAGTGGGGAAAGTACCGCGCCCTGGGGTGTTCCCCGCGTGCCGAGTAGGTAAGGACCGTGCTCTCTGTCTTGAATGCGGATGTAGGAATGTCGATCCGTGAGAAATTGGTGTATGTATCGGAATGTGTTGAGGCCACAGTCGGTCTGATTTAGGTGAGTGAGTATGATCTCGTGTGTTACGTTGTCGAATGCCCCCTTAAGATCCAAGGCGAGTACTGCTCGGTCATTATGGGGGCATTCGAGGGGGTCAAGGACTTCCCGATTGAGTTGCAGGAGGACATCCTGTGCGGATCTGTGTGGGCGAAATCCGAACATGGTGTCCGCAAACACATTTTTGTGTTCAAGATATGCAGATAGCCGGTCCCGCACCATTGTCTCCATTAGTTTGCCCACACAGGAGGTGAGAGAGATGGGGCGGAGGTTATCTGTGTCAATTGGTTTGCCTGCTTTAGGAATAAAGGTTACTAGAGCCGTTTTCCAGTCTATTGGCAGGGGGGTGTCCCCGCGCCAAATTGCGTTGATGTAGTCGAGGAGGGACTGGTATGCCGTGTCGGGCAGGTTCGCCAGAAGCTTCACGGTGACCTTATCCCTTCCCGGGGCAGTGCCTCGTTTCATTTTGGCAAGGGCCGCCCGCAGATCATGGAGCTGGAATGGTTGATCCAGTTCCGTGTTCTCTCTGCCTGCATAAGAGTACGCAGACCCACGGGAGTCTTGGGCTGTGCACAAATACTGGTCCCGGAGTTTCTGTGCCAGTTGAGTTGTGTTGCCAGGGAAAGCGTGCACGGCTCTCTGCAAATGTTTCTGGGTTTCGGTTCGTGTTTGAGTTGGGTCGATGAGGGCTCGAAAGAGGCGCCATGTGTTGCGGCTGGACATTTGTCGCGCGGCCGTATTGCATCTATCCACCCAGTTGGAGTCGGCGAGTTGGGCCGCGTACTCGGCCGCTCTCTGGGTGAGCTCGGAAATTCGAGCTTTAAGCTTTGTGTTATGTTTCTGGCGTCGCCAGCGGCGGACGAGGCTGCGACGGGCTTCCCAGAGGTGTAGGAGGTGGTTATCCACGTCCGTGACTGCCTCTGACAGCTGGATCTGAGTTTCATGTGAGCGAAGGTGTTTCAGCAGGTGTTGGGACCATGCTGAGTAACCCTGCTCGGAAATGGGTGTGTTATCTAATGTGTCAAAGCTTTGCCTAAATGTGGTCCAATCTGGGATACGGGCTTGTGTTTTGGAACGCTTGAGGGGGCGTGTGTAGAGTGTAGTGTTAAGAATGCAGTGGTCGCTACCGAGGGTTTCCTCGGTGTTGAGCCAGTCTGCGTGTCTTATGTTGCGAGTGAAGGTCAAGTCCGGGCACGTATCTCGTGTCACGGAGTTTCCTAGCCGGGTTGGGTGGACGGGGTCCGTGTGGAGGGTGAGGCCCAACGTAGACGCAAGCTCCGCCAGCTTACGTCCGCGCAACTCCTCTCTGCGATACCCCCACAGCTGACTGGGAGCGTTAAAATCGCCCACAATCAAGAGGGGATCGCGACCCGTTACTCTTAGCGCGCGGCAAAAGAGGTCCGCAAAAGTCACTCGCTTGAGTTTGGGAGAGCAATACACGTTGAGCACATGCAGTGGAGGGTCCCTACGGCGGAGTGGTAGGATAGTCACCATTACATAGGAGAACTCGAGCTGTAGGTCGAGATCCACTAAGTTGGCTGTGTATGCTTTGTGTACGAGAAGACAAGACGCAGGATCCTGTTGGAACGTCGTGTAGTTTGGAAGTGCGGCGCCCAGTCCTGGCTCCTGGAGGGCAATCACTGCTGGTAAAGACCCGAAGATTTCAAGGTATAGGCGGAAATTGGCCCGCTTAGTACGGTTCTTAAAACCTCTACAATTCCATTGTGTTATTGATGTTGAAATGGCCGAATTGGAGGTGGGGGAATGCCTTTGATTAAGGTGTCTCGCCATGGTTAGAATTTTGTAAGGGGGAGGAGGAGGGAATGGCTGCCCCAGAGCCAGCTCTCTGCGCCACCAAGGGGGTGATGACAGAATGAGCGGGGCAGTTGTCCTCATTCTCCGACTCATTGATCAGACAGTTGAATTTTGAAGGACGGGATACGTCCTTAACGGGCCCCAACCGGCGGAGGAGGCGGGGGTTGTCCATGATGTGTTTTGAGATCATCGCGGGGACGGCAGTCATGACCTTGATCAAGATCTGGTCCATGGCGGTCTCGATCATAGATCCCAGTTTGGAGGTAAGGCGCTCCTCCATCGCGGAGATGGTTGCCACGAGGGCAGGCGAGAGCTCCGCGTCGCTCTCCATAGCGTCCGAGTTCTGTGGGCTCGGAGCAGCGGGCGCCAATTTTGATTCTAAATTTTGAATTTTGTTGAGCAAAAGCTCATTTTGTGCCCGGAGCACGTCGATCTGTTTTTTGTACTCCGCGTCGAGCTGGGAGACGGTGGTAGGGGAGGAGGAAGGGCGGGGGGAGGAGGAGACAACCCTAGCCCAGCTGCTCACCTGTTTGCCGTGTTGAGGCGTTGATGCCCGGGCGCCGGCAGCGCCATCTGTCTTGAGGGCCGGGAAGTGGCTGGTGTCCTTGCCGCTGGGCGGCGGCGGTGGGGGCGCCGTCTTCTTCCCGTGCGCTGACGTCACCGACAGAGGTGGAGGTGACCGTGTTTTGGGGTCGGCGCCGTGAGCACCACGCGGCGCTCCACCATTGGCTTCTGGAGTCGGATGACTTGGTGGCTTCTTAGGTCGCCGGGTTGTTCGGCGTTTATGGCGTTTGGCCTTGTGGCCGGGCAACTTGAGTTGGCGGAATTTTCCCGTGCAGTCGCGGGAGTTGGTTGCATGGGCTTGCCCACAGACTGCACAGGACGGAGTGCATTCATGAGGTGCCTTCGCTCCGTCGGCGGTCGGCACCGTATGGCCACACAGGCCACATTTGTCGTTGTCCGCTAGGGGCATGTGTCCGCCCGATGGCCCACAGTGCCGCACCGCCCGCAGGCCGGGATGGTTCTCTTGTACGCACGCACAAGGGTCACCTCTGAGTTATAATGCACAAATCGCGGCACCACTTTGCCCACGAAAGTGAGCGCCGCAACGTTGGAATTGCCAAGCTTGCGGATATCGGCAAGCTCTCCAGCACGCCACTGGATCTTGTTTTGGAGAGACTCACTGGTCTCGTGGTTGGCTACGGTGATGACGCCGCGGCACACCTCACCGGTGAGTTTCAGGTGGCCGAGCATGAGGAGCTGGCCTTTTGATGAGTCAAGTTGAAAGTCACGCAGAAGCTTTGTCCGCGACGTGCGGGTCTCGGGTGCCTGCGACGATGAGATTTTGCTCCCATGTGGGGAGCAAGCTGAGCGACGCTGCGGCCTGGGTACCCAAGTAGGCTGCGAACGCTGCTCCTAGCTCGCCATGTTGGTATACATCCTTAAGAGCGACGGTCACCCGGGGCTTCAGGATGATAACAATGTCTTCGCGGTGCAGCCGCGGAAGCGGCTTTGATTTCCAAACGGGTCCGGGCTTACGTGGGAGCCCGTCGTGAAGCGCTGAAACGCGCGCACTAGCGTTTTGCAGTGTAGAGTGGTCTGCCGACGTGGTGGTGGTGGTGAAAACTTTTATTGAACAAAGAGAGAGGGTGAAGCCCGTGAGCTCCATGAAACTAGGTGTCATCCTTAGTCCGGGACGTCATTGGTCGAAGCCGCCACTCGAGCCCGTTGGACCAGAGCTCGTTGTTTCTCTAGTCCGGAGCTGTTGAGCACGGTCGCCTCCCAGTGGCGGCTGGACTCTTGGAGTTGGCGTTCCTCTTGCGGGAGCGGCGTTCGACTAACTTGAAAAGTCCCTCGTTCTCGATGGGCGTAGAATCAGGGCTATCAGGCACTGAAGTTGCAGGAATCTCGGACCAGGCCATGGTGTCCGAGGCGGGGCCGCGTTGTAGCTCTTGGGAAGCCATCTTGTCGCTGTAGGGCGACTCACTCGCGACCGAGCGTCGGCGCAGCCGTCAGGCCCAGCGCCGCCGCCACGAGACGCGAATGAAAATCGGCCCTAAAAAGCCGAAAAATAGTCCCACCTGGGTGCGAGTGGTGTCCCCAGGTAGCTCTCAATTTCAGGAAAACAGTTGCAGCTGTTTTGGTAGGGTTCCAGTCGAAATTCCGTGGCTTCAGCCAAACTTGGCGGAGCCGATGCACTGCACGTCCGCTCGCTCCGTGCGCTGCGTCTCTCTCCCACATGTTGGCGCCGTTGCTCTTCCGTGTTGCTTTGGTTTGCGAACGCTGGAACTGTGTTTTGCGGCAAGTGTGGCGTCGCTTCACGGCAATTTCCATCACCACGACCTGCTGCACCTTCGGATGCCAAATTAGTTTCAGCAACAGCAAACAGCTTCATCGTTTTGTACACCAACAGGCTTGAATTCGCGGGCACGCGAAACTGCGTGTGAAAACGTGATTACGAAAGTTTTACGATTCAGCTCAATTCTTTTGACATTGGAGGCTCGAGAATGAAGACTCATCTTAGTAAAGCAGCTCCGCCTTTTGTGGTTACTTACTAGCTTTCTTTAGAGCGAATAGGTTCGTTTGCCTCTTTTGCTCTTGTTCGTCGTTGGCGACCACCCGGTGGATTTGCGATATAAAGGCACCGGTTAAAAGCGTGCGTGCTCTCCCGATACCGAGTTACGGGGTGCGTTCGTCGCTGAACGACAGCATGATAGGTCTTTGAGACGTACGTACGTGCTAATTCGGGTGAGCGTTAAAGTGTGTGAAGGTTACGATGCGGGGGTGGAGCACTCGCAATGAAAACATGCGGCCGCCCACTCGTTCACTAGCTGGCTTAGTCGTCGTTAATTTAGTCATTTGCTCGTTCGTTTAGTCGTTCGCTTGCTTGTTCGTTCAACTATTAGTTCGTACGGCCATTATGTGTCTGAGACGCACTTGCTGTAGGACACTAAGGCTGGTGCGTCCGTGCCCTCCGTCAGCCTTTGAGCGTCGTAGCTTATACGCGCCGCGAATTCAAGTGGCAAGAATGGAACGGATTATTTGGCTTACCGAGGGTTTGCTTGAGGCCAGGATGTTGGTATTCGATCGTAAAGATGTTATTTACAACCATTCGCGACAAGATCTTGCGACACGCCCTTGACAAATGCAGTGCACGCGATACATTCGGAATCGTCATGGTACGGTGTTAGCGCTCGTTTAGATATTTATAAAAATAGTTATCAAAACAGGAAAAAAATCTGCCGTCACCTAATTTCTATATATTGTCACGTAGTAGTTGCGATGAAGAAAACAGTCGCAAAACTGTGAATGACGAAACGGACCTTTTATTGGGCGAACCTGTGCCCACAAAAGCAAGTTGTACTCGAAGCACGGCGATAGCGGCAAACACAGCCAGCGATCGTCGAAATCTGATCAGCGGCGAAACGCGTCGGCTTTTCTACATGAGTCATCGAAGGTTCCAGAGGAATCCCTGGTGCCCTCGTGTCTTCCAGCAAGTACTAGACAGTTCGCGTCGTTCATACAATCACATTACATAAGCGTCGGTGACAACAGACAACGTATGGAAGCATCGACAACGTTCGAGAAACTTCCGATACATGCAGGCGCGTCCTGCGCCGCGCGATAATGTTCAACATTTAAACAGTTAAACATCAGTCACCAGTGAAAGATAAACAAGTGCACGTGTCAATATATATGTATATAACCCTCCGCATAGAAATCCTATACTATAATCGAAGTTACTCGGCGCTAGAACGCCAACGCGAACGCTTAAAGCGTACGGCATTGCTAAGCGTGCATTCACTCTGCGAAAGGTCGTCTGCTACGCTCAATGATGTAGGCGGCGCCACGGTTGAGGAAGGAGCGCGCAAGAGAGGAGAAACGAGGAGGAGGGAAGTCGGAGGAGGAGAGTGTCACTCACTACTTTTATATAGAGGGGTTTTAAGGGCACGTTCACACTGGGGAATCTGGCGTCTACAGCGAACGGAATTCTCCTGCCGCCGAAATTCGCGCCGGTCCCACTGCTAGCCCACCGCGCCGCCGGAACGTGATACAGCGCCATCTGCGGTGTAAAGCGCTAACCTCCAAACAAGCGCCGGATATACCGGATGTGCCCGCAGCCTCGAAACTCGCGTAGAGTTCGCGTGGTTTTATTTTTGCGCCTCATCGCTGCAAGCAACGACAATGAACCCTGATCAAGAACAGGCAGTACTGCTAGGCTTGTTGGCAAGCACCTTTGTGGCGATGCATGACGCGCAGAAGCATTCGCAGAAGAGACGACGCCAGCGGCGGTGGTGGGTTCGTCCTGCTTTGCAAGAGCGCGAAAAGCTTGGTCACGCCACCAAACTACTACCCCTTCTCCAAGATCGCGACGTGGAGTACTACAGGGAGTAGTTCAGATGATTGTTATTCGTGACAACAAATATTAAGTTTCGGAGCAATTCGATCAGCATTTACGACGTCGCGACAGACACGACTGCGACAACGCGCGCGCGTCCGACTCGGCCGCCATCTTCGAAATTCTTACTCGCGCTCCGATTGGTCCGCGGTGAGGGAATCCGGCGGCAGCTGCCGCAAAAATCGGTCGGAGACCGATCGGCGCGGAAAGGGCTATTCCGGCGGATCTCGCCGCCGCCCAACTGGGTTCCGCACCGCTCCAGACGCCGAATGTCTCAGTGTGAACGCGCCCTAAGAGTATACTCTGTGTGGCGCCTCACGCCGAAATTCGGAGGAAGTAATCGTCACAGACGCGTGAAGCGTCTACCACATCTCTGGAACGGCAGCGGCGCGCGCTCAGACGCACGCGTGACGCAAGCAGTCGTACCCTCTGGGTAGCGTCACATCGCGGCAACTCTCTGACCTAAAATGGACTAGCGGCTTCCATTGCGAAGTGAGCGATTGCACTGGCATAGGCGCTTGCCACTCACTTAGAAGGCGCCCAAGTGTTTGAGTGGTTGCCAGAAGTAATTAGAGCGATATTGGTGACCATCGATTCTGTAGTGAACAGTAACGGTCGCGGCGCCTTTAGGAACAAAGGCACAATAATTCCGTATCTTCGGAAAGAAAAACGCTGCTTTATGGACGGCGTCGACCGCTGTCGCAGCATACGGCAAACCTTCGAATCTGCGTCCGCACCGAAAACTGTGCGGAGCAGAATCCGGCCTAGCATTGCACGCAAGTAGCTCTATCTAAGAACTTGAGCATCTGCCACGTCTCGTAAAATCGGCGCGTGATACCGAAAGGAAGAAAAAGCACATGCACACGTAAATTTTGAAGAAAAAGTCACAGGCCTGCGCGTCGCACACAGCACAGTCGCAGCATAAGCTGGTGGAGCGGCTCAAGAGTAGCTCCAATTTCGGCACCATGCACAACAGGGTCTTCGCGGCAGTCTCTTCGCCTCGTTTTGAAGAAGACGATGTGAACGGTCCGCCCGGCGTCGACAGGGACCTGTGGCTTCTACTGCTTTCTGCACAGCAGTCAAATGAGCCCGATCAAACCTGGTTGTAGTCGCGCACGTAGCTCTACGATTCGCTTCTTCAGCAGTGATTCGTACCTTGCGAGGAGACGCCATAACGTGTACCGAAGAGGTATCCAGAATACGTGGCGCACATCTCAAATCCCTTGACCCGTGGCACGGTACATTGTTGTTGTTGATGATGATGATGACCATGATTGTTTATTGGAATCTTCAAAACGGGCTGGTGACAAATAGTCACGTAGCCTGCTTCAGTGAACCGGGTCCAATTACCTACAGCAGGCAATTGCAATATGCAACTTACATGCTGTGCACGCTGCGTTTGCAGGCACCCTAACTAGATGGCGCCACCATTCTGGCGGAGGCTCAGGCAGCTCGGGAAAGCGTTGATTGCGTGCCACGTCGGAATCGCATCTCGATGTCTGCGCCTGCGCACGCTGCATTTGCAGGCGCCTTACCTAGATGGCACCACCATACTGGTGGAGGCTCGGGTCGTCTGCATCTGCGCACCAGCCCAGGGAGCGTTTATATGGCATTTTTCCGCTGTGCGAGAGCAAGCGCTTGCGTGGCTCAGTGGTAGAGTGTCTGGCTCCCACGCAGCGGGCGCGGGCTCGATTCCGGCGGGAACCGGGTACTTTTTCGCTTTTCCGGTGATAGCGGTTACGGTCACCAGCGGTGGCGGCGGCAGCGGCGGCGGCGGACTCCATCGTGAACCGAAACGGCTATTGGAATAAGTGCATAACAGCTTACGTTGTAAAAAAAAGCACATGCGGTTGCGCGACTGTTTGGCGCTTCAATGTATAGATGTTGTAGACTGTGCTGGTGCTGTTTATTTAAGTCCAATGCGTGCCTGTTGAAAACATGTGTCGTTGAACTTGCCGGTTTTCCAGACCTTCGCTTACACTTATTTCCGCGGTGAGTAGAATACGCATAGTTTCTTACAACGTAGCTGGTATTCTCCAACTACAGTGTATACCGCTTATAACTTAAGTCACCGGAGTCGCGAATATCCGCACTACAAGCGGTACCGCACTATAAGCGGTACCGCACTATAACCAAAGCAACAATTTTCAAGGCCCGCACATATGCAAAACATGTGCACGGAGCCACCACGCGTATGCGACAGTCGAGGGATGCGGCTAGAACGTTTGCATTCAATTTACAGTCGAATCTCGTTAATTCGAACCAAATCACGCGGCGGCGCCTCGGACCGGCATTGCACCGCCCTAGAGTAAAAGCTTAGGAGAGACCCCTCAATGTCGCGCGCGAACAAAACAAAAAAAGAAAAAAAGAACGCGGCGGAAATTTCACACTCTCTCTGAAATGGCAAGGTCGCCGATTCTGCGTTGGGCCGGAACATGCGTGTACGTGCCGACGTCTCAGCCACACTACCGTAGCCACGCATAGAAAATGGCGGGGAACCCTTCTTTCTCCTTTATGCTTCCTCTACTTTCTGGTCACGTGTTGACCTTGCACGCTGCGGCTACGGCGCAGAGGGAAGCAGCGGCGCTGTCCCAGGCCGGCCAACGCCCGCTTCCCGATAACGGCAGAAAACGAAGCTTCGGGGAGCTGGCACCGGGCCGGCTGTAGCGGCGGCGCCTGCACGGCGGCGGGCGCGCACGGCGACAGTCGAAAGTGAGGGAGGTACGAGGGAGGGCGAGGGGAGCCACCGAAGCGGCGGAGCTGCCTATGCGAAATCCGCTTCCCTGCCCTTCCCCGTGCCGTGCCGGCGCCGCCCGCTCAATGAAGTTTCGTTTACTGCCGTTATCGGGAAGCGAGCTTTGGCCGGCCTTGGCAGTTCCGTGGCACTCGTTCGCTATGCGCGCCGTGATATTTCACGACTCGCACTCAAGATACTGATTTCAGCCTCACTGGCTGTTCGTTCGCACCACGTGCCCTTCTCCTCCACTTCGTCTCTCTTTCTTCCTCGAGCACTCCTTGGGGCGCCCGTTTGAGGGGAGCGTTCGCCGTCTCCGTTGACTTCCGTACTCCCAGGCAGCCGCACTGTATCCGGTATTTCGTTTCCCGCGACTGCACTATAAGCGATACGTGTATACATAAAGTGCTATGGGAAAATTAACGGGAGTCTGAAAAGACCACACTATATCCGGTCCGGCACTATAAGCGGTTACGTTATAAGTGGTCTATACTGTACTTGGAATTTTTCGTGGCGTTCTCACCCAAAAAACGGCAGCAGGAAAAAGGGTTTCTGTGTGAGTTTCCGCGTAACATAATGAGCTTTTCTCGTATATTCAAATTACAATCCCATGCTATCATGTCTGCACGTTGTGTGTACGTCGTACTTCCAGAATTTTCTGACACGTTTTACTTTTAGTAATTCAATTAGATAAATAAGTCACTTGGGCAAGGCGGAGGGCCTACAAGAATGAGGATGTATGGTGTGCTAATGGTACAGCCACCTAGTGTCTGCGGTCACTCAGAAGAACCTCAAACGGCAGCTGGTTGTCTTTAGGTTTCCGCGTAGGAGATTATCGTTTTCTGGTATGTTAGAATAACTAACCGAATCCATCAAATCTGCAGCTTGCGTATAAGACGCACTTTGAAGACGTACACTGGCGCTTGGCGGACGGCCAAGAAGAACTAGGATGTATGCTACACTTCCACACACTTACGTGCGCGCACGACGTACGTATTTTGTGGTACTGGTGCTTGTGTAACGTCGGCAAACGTCAGTTGGAGCGTTGGTACTTGTCTAATGTCCGCACCAGCTTAGCTGTACATCCCGTTCCACAGGGTGGAATGGAGGATTTTTTTAGAGCGCACCTCTTAGGCGCTGGTTCGTGCGGCGAGCGTCGGCGTTACCTGTAACCATGGCGTAAGAACATTTAAATGTTGACACTGCGTGCGCACGACCGTCCAGAATATGTTCGGCAGTGCGCGGGCGAACCCAGTAGCTCTGCTGCGAGCAGCTAGATGGCGCCATGGTCAGCGGTCCCAGCTTAGCGGCTCCGGCGGCTTGACATTCGTCTGCCTCCCCTAAATCACGAATAAATTCGGTTATTTCAGATTAAAGGTATAAGTGTACCAGGCTTAATGCTTCGCTAACATGAAAGTATCTTGCGCAGGCCGTGAATGACGTGAACACGGATCGATCGGGCAGCACTCAAAGCCCACTCAAGTGCCTTTCGCGCGCACAATTTGTTCCGTCCATTCTAGTCGTTAATCCAAGCATAAAAAAAAATAAAAGCGTTAGCCCGCGTGCTACCCCTCGATCAGAATAAAATAGTAAATGCATAGGAAAATGTTTCATTTCATACTTATCGCTGCTTCCATTCACACTCAGAAAATCGTTCAAGCATCGTTCCGCGAATTCAGTGTGGCCGCGATAAAAATTAAGAAATGAAACGGCGCAAGCTTGCGATATGCAATGCACTTGAGCAAAGTGACTGTTCATTTGTAGAACTTATCATGAGAATGCACATAACTATGTAAAAACTCTTTCAAATGAAAATTTATTAAGCGGGATGAAAGCAGTCGTCTTATCCTTAATTACCGCATCACTAATACAGTTTACTGGTGAAAACCAGAGAAACTGCCTTTTTTGTTACAATTCCACTTAACATAGACAATGTATATTATTCACTTGGCTTTTGTCCATTCAGGACTGAGTGACTCTTGCAGGATCTAAAGAAAGAGGTGACTTTCTTTTTTCTTAAATTTCATATGAGAATGTGCCAATGTAAGCATATTTGACAACGCATGCTACAGCATGTCCACAAATACACTTACACCCACCACACAATTATCTCATTGAATTTCTTAAATTTTGCAAAGACACAATAAAAAAATTGTGCATAAAGCAGCTGGATAATTTTAATAGGAGATAACTATCCCAGAAGGTTACGTTCTCATACACTCCCACAATACAAAAATTTGAATAAAAACATGCAAGCATGCAATATACACCACACGTACATTGTAAAAGAATTCAGTAGCGAGGATGGTACAAATTTGAAAATCAGGCGCATATTTGCGCAGAAAACAGCAGTATTATAAAGGGTACACCAAGATTTAAAAATATGTAAATGTCACGTAGCTGGACAGAACCAAGGTAATGTTGTTTGCCGTCCCTTTGAAATACTCATATGATTTTTTTTACATTCCGCCTAATTACATAGTTAGTGTTAATTATTCAATTTGTCAAATATTATAATTAGGTATAAAGTGTCAATGAGAAAATTGCAAGCAGCATGAAAAACTCCCGATACAGCATTATTTTGCTCAATATGTGCTACATAGAAGTGTTTTCCAAGCGTGAAGAAGCCCATGAATACATGCAAAGTGCCTCGAGCGTCCAGTCGCGCGGCGATTTTGCGTGTATTCGTGGGTTGCTTTCACGCTCGCAAACCACTTTTATGTATCAGGTATTGAGCAACAGAAAGCTGTATCGAGAGTCTTCCAAGTTGCTCTGCAATTTTCGCGTTCATATTTTTATCTTAATTATAATATTTGAAACGTGGATTAATCAATTATGAAAATACTTTTGTAATTACACGGAATGCAAAAATAATCTGAATATCTCTGACTGAAGGCAAGCAACATTAACTTGGTTCTGTCCAGCAGCGTGACATTGGCACATTTTTTAATCTTGGTGCATGATAGTTGGGACACTGCATATATCTTAGACATGCAGTAAATTTGCACAAACTACTGTGGCACACAGTAGTTTCTCACACAGCGGTTCTTGCGGCACACTCTTCCGAAGTGGCTTTCGAGGTTTATTTAACTGTGTGAGATACTTTGGACAGTTCGGAAGTAAGGTGGGAACTCCACTTGCAAACAGAACAGGGTTCTTTGGCGCGTCAAGTAGCACCCTTTCATCGAGTTCCGCGTAATATTCTATGGATAACGTTGGTGGATATCATATATTCTGAAAAATGCTTGGCTCAGATATGGTCGGTAGGCATTAGAGTTCGGTCTGCCCGCAAATTTGCACGGCGCCACTGCTCTAGACGACCGCTGTCGGACGGCGCTTTGAATAGAAACGCACGCTCCGTACAAGTCCGGTATCGAGAATTGCAGTTCGGAACGAAGCCCTTTCTACCCATTTCAAATGCCCCTGAGAAGGCCGCTGCCACCTTTGTTGAGGACCTGTGGCGAATATACCAAAGCTCAAGCTCATCAAATCCACGCGAAAATGCTTACCTTCAACACAGCGAGACCGCGCATGCAAGCAGGAAGACGCAGTAGCGGCACCACGCGCCATGCCACCGAGGCTGGGACCGCATTCCGCAGCGCCCTCTACGACCACGACGACCGAGGTGTAACCGAGCCAAACATAATCTGGCCAAGGTAACTAACTATACCTGGTAGCGAAGCTTCCGTAGAAGCCCATACGTTCAAAACATGGCGGCTCATCGGCGGTTCATGGAGCTTAGCGCCATCTATGTGAGGACGGAACACTTCCGGCGGATCAAAAATAGTGTGACGTCATATCCGGTAAAAACAGAAGTGACGTCATTTTGTTCTCATAGGCGCGAAATTTGCTTTCGGAGGCCTGTCATTAGAGCTTTATATTCTAATGCGCCGCCATTCGACTTGATGGGTTTTACGAGCTTTCAGCGCGGACGCGATGCAGGAAAAGGTCAGCCGTGCGGGTGTCGGAATCGCATCACTTCACAGAACTTACTTTCTTTGGAGGCCGACGAACGCTTTGGGCGCAGATTGAGTACAGTGCTCGTCCTTTCGTCGGACGCCAAGCCCGTCGGCCAGCGCCGTCGCACGAAAACAACTAAAGTCAACAAGTATCTGACGGTCGCAGCTCGCTACTTCTGACTTCACAAGTTACATTGAATTCAATGCATTGGTACATGCATTGAATTCAGACTACGTGTACCTGAATGTGCCGACTCACTTTTTCGCGCCAAGAAACTATTTTCTCGCAAACGTGCCGCGCAGCATTCCAAATTGCTGTTTATTACTTAATGTGAAGCAATCCACGAACATCATGCACGAAGTGAAGAACACACAAAGCTCTCTGAGCCGAACAGCACAATGCGACAACTGTCAACTTACGGCTGAAGTGACAAATATATAAGCAATTTGCAAAGTAATGAATTGAAAAAAAAAGAACGTAATGAAGGCGTTCTTACAAAGCAGCAGCCAAGCAGACAGACGTTCAAGCATACGAAGCCAGCGAACACCACGAAGACGCTATTGCACATATTTTGTAGCGTCGCCTTGCCTGATCACACCATGGCCGGTATTTTGTAGCCATGCGTTATGCTTTATTCTATACTAGTCTTATCATCCACCGCTCACGGCCGGCTGATCCCATTGATAACGTCTACGTCTACAGCCACATCGACAAGTAGACGTATAGTGCACTAGAAAAGTTACTACAGTAGATAACTAGTACGCGCGTTCCCTTGGAGACAGGAAGTGTTGTATTGCCCTCTAGCGGGCGGCATGACGCTGCGAAGCTCAGTCATAGAGTAACATACGAATTACAAGAGTGGACACTCCAGCCTAAAAACGGCGGCGCTACGCAGCTTCATTGCGCCCGCTAGAGGGCAATAACACTCCCTGTCTCCGAGGGAACGCGCGTACTAGTTATCTACTGTCATAACTTTTCTAGTGCACTATAGAACTTCTACCTATTTACAAACATGCGCCCTGGACGGCTTCCGGTTTGGCTCAATGACCTAGTCCGCTAACTGTATAGCGAGCAAGAAAGGCAGTGGCGGTGATGTAGATTAGCAGGAGTGCGCTTTGTGATCCGGCGCAGTAGACTGATAAGTCCCGCTACCGGAAGTTTCTTGGGAGCGCACAATCGCTGCTGTTATCGCGTGAGCGAAATCGTATATAGACGGTTTTCAGCAGCGGCGCACGGGCGCAGCCATGTTTTATCACGTGATTGCGCCGGCATGACTGGCCTTGGGTTGAAGGCCAGCGAAGGAGCCGTACTGCTGTAGTCATGGGCGACGGTGCGGCAAGCGGCGTTGTTTCGGGTCCACCGATGGACAGCGGCTGGATCGACGACACAAAGCTCTGGCCCATTTTTCAACGATCATGTAAGTGAACCATTGTTTGTCATTTTAACGTTGTATGTGCTCGCGCCGGAGTGCTCTGGCGCTCGATCATCGTGCATGCGCGTCGCTCGTTCGCGCCGAACGATTCGAGCTCATGGAGGCTTATTTTGCGGCGTTCACGTCAGTTCGCTAGTTCTTCTTATTTTTGTGGTTAGTGTGGTGTACTTAAGCTACGATCTGAGCTGTTTGAAGTAGTTGCCCAGCCTCTCGCGCTTTGCTTGACGGCCTCGAATGTGTATGCTTGAGCGCCGAGTGAAAAATCCGTGTCTGCTTGTTTGTTGACATCTCGTTCGCTGGTATTTTAGCTTCCCACATACCTTGAGGTAAGCGTTTGCCTCGATACTGGTGCACTGATCTCTGCAGAATCCACCAGTGCGGCGGGCACGCAATAGTTTCGCGTATTTGACTTCAGAGCGGCAGATTGTGTTTGTGGGGTGTACTAACTGAATGCCCCCGAACGAGTATTGTTTCATAGTAAAACCCCTGTCACACGAGCACGTTCGATCGCAATTGAGCCTCGATCCGAATCCAGTCGGTCGTGATCCTCAAATCGTAATCGAAGTGTCCGATTTCGATCGGAGACCAACGTAAGCAGCTTCTAGCTCAGTGTAACAGAAAACGAGCTACAACGAGAAAGAAAGAGATCCGAAGAAATAACCCTCTAAAAGGCCGTTTTCTTTTTTATGCACGTATAATTTTGAAAATCTGTGTGCTGCGTCGACGCCATGCACGTAGTTCTGAGATTTGCAGACGATCAGAATCAGCGGACGTGGCACGTCGTTTACCTAAAATACTGGATGAAAAAGTAATTCTGAAAATGGATTTGTACATACCTTTACTACCTATTAGGCACGTTTATTATTTGCTTCTGACTTAGTTACACTTAAAGCGTTAGAGCCCAAACAAGATCCTGATCCTTGGACTGTGTAGTAGCGATCATTTTCGATTGCGATCGAAAGTGCGAGCCCGATCGAGGATCGATCGCGATCGAGAGTGGCCATGTGACAGGGGCATAACTTTGGTTAGCTGTAACTCAAGCGTTTTATAAATGAGAGCTCCCGTATGAACTTTTCAAACTCTTCATAGGAGAGCAACACCAGCTTAGAAATCAAATATGTATGAATTATTGAAACTCCAGCAGTATAATTTATAAATCCAAACCATCAGTTTAATATCAAACTGTATCTATCGTGTTATTTTAATTCTTTCAAACATCTGCAGATGTCTTGAGGAGTAAATAAAAAAATCTGCTTTCTTTCATTGCCATTTTTTTTCATTCCCGCAGTACATACAAATGTTTCTCCCCTATTTCAGTTGTCTACGACTGCATGGTCAAGGCAATCGACCAAGATGGGAAGCCTGCACAGGACTACAGGGGGTTTGCAGAGGGCATCAACCTTTTTGACAGTGGCAATGTTGGGAAAGCTTTGTGTCAATCCAAGGATGGCATCTGCAGCATAAAGCTGTGTTCCAAGCTGCAGTGTTGGGTAGGGATAGTCCTTGGTTGGACGCCCATCAAAAAAGTGAATAGAACATACCTGAAAGAAAAGGGTGATTCATGTAATATTTACAATGGTTTGCTTTTATTTGAACGTAAGAATAAAGGAGTCCACATAAATAAAGAGCACGCACATGGGTAATACATGCAGTTCTTATTGCAAACTGCCACAAATGTGACAAAAAAAGGCAATAGCAATGTGCTGCCAATGTCTTTTCCATAATCACAAATAATGTCATAATTTCATAGTGTCAAATAATGCCACAATTTCGCGATGTCAAAAGAGGGCATGAAAATTAAAGTAAATAATATATACATATTCAGCATGCACTTTGGGGGAACCCTGAAAGACACAAGGCAGAAGGAAACACCTGATTTGTAGTTACCACTACTTTAAAACGCAGCGAATCAAATAATGTCAAACTGGTGAGGATGAAATTATTTACTTTTATTTTCATGGTTTCTCTTGACATCACGAAATTGTGACATTTTTGTATATCACTTTACGATAAACACGCAACCAACGCTTCTAGAGTTGTTTGAAAGAATAATTTTGGGCTGCAGCACCAACACAGCTAGCTTTCGCGCACCTGTTGCTGGCTACAAACAACGCCATGGTCTGCGTTCTGATCACACCTTGCATCCGATACAGCAGCGAAACCAACATATGTAAAATCAGACGCGCAGGCAGGAATTCGTAAAGCTTAACGATTTAAAAATGGAGTTCAGATAGCACTTTTCCAATCTTTTCTGCAGGAGTTCTCACCGCGACAACTAGTACGCCTTAATTGGCACCGATCCCGGCGCATATACGCATGTGGCGTGTAATTTCGCTTAAGGATAAAAAATCACTGATAGTAGGTGACTGTGCCAATGCAGTATCGCTAATGCTTGTGTTCCGCCACGGAAACACCGCACGGTGACCTTAATGTACAGCAAGCGCAAGTAGCGAAAATTATAAACTATTCCGCAAGCCAAGCGCGTTTATCTTATTCGGTACTATGATCTGCTACTTACTCTTGCCCATGTGCCTTAATTGAAGTCCTTTCTCTGTAGGCTCGCTATCCAGCATTGTCGGGTGAGCTTGTTTTTCTCTCCTTGAGGAAATCGCTGCATGTAAAACGGCCTCGGGCACGGGCAGTCTTGATGCAGCTGTGGCGCGTGTATTTCACACACCGACGTGTTCCACAGCTTAATGTCGCCATCACAGTTTTGCATCCGACCACAGCACACGTTTTCCCTCTTAATCTCCACATGGAGCAGAATATTGTTCGACATTTAACAAACTGCGCTTGTTAAACGCCGCTGGCTACGCTTTCGCGACTGAGCAATGGTAGTTTCGTTTGCGCGCCCAAGGCCAGAGATGTCCAACACGCGCGGCGCTCCGGTGGCGCCATCTGATTTCGGTTGCACAAACCGGCTGCTGAAAATCGTCTATACGTCTACTTGTCTGTGTGGCTGTAGACGTAGACGTTATCAACGGGATCAGCCGGCCGTGAGCGGTGGATGATAAGACTAGTATAGAATAAAGCATAACGCATCGCTACAAAATACCGGCCATGGTGTGATCAGGCAAGGCGACGCTATAAAAGGTGTGCGATAACGTATCCGTAGTCTTCGCAGGGTTCGTCTGCCTGAACGTCTGTCTGCTTGGCTGCTGCTGGGTAAGAAAGCCTTCATTACGTTCTTTTTTTCCTTCATTTCCTCGCAAATTGCTTTTGTATTTGTCACTTCAGCCGTAAGTTGACAGTTGTCGCATTGTGGTGTTCGGCGCAGAGAGCTTTGTGTGTTCTTCACTTCGCCCATGATGTTCGTGGATTGCTTCACAATAAGTAAGAAACAGCAATTTGGAATGCTGCGGAGCACGTTTGCGAGAAAATCGTGTCTTGGCGCGAGAAAGTGAGTCGGCACACGCCGGTACATGTAGTCTGAATTCAATGCCTGTGTGTGCAATTGTGTGAAAGAATGCAGTTATGCTTCGCATCGTTCAATGCCTCCTTTACTAGATGCCTGCCGCGTCGCTCGCTTTCTCATTGGGGCGGCGGTTCCCTTAGTTCTGCATAAATTCAGTGAGCCAGCGCTTGTTGCCTTTTCAACTTCCGCCAGCGCGTCGATAGCGCCTGCCGCCTCCGAGACGGTAAGAGATGCTATAGTAATCTCAGAGGCCGCAGCACGTGATATAGGTTGCAGGCTTGCAGGCTTGCAGCACAAGTGGCGCTGGCTGCCTTTTTCGCGAGACGAAAAAAAGGGAGAGGGTACGGAACCGGGTTTATCGGACCGCGCGGCAGGTATCTAGTAAAGGAGGCATTGGATCGTTATTCATGGCGTTCGCAGATTACTTGAAGCATTTGTTACGAGTGAAATTAGGCAGAACTTGCGAATTGAGAAGAATGTTTGTAAACTGTGGCTACGACGTATTCTGAATAAACACTCCTGCCTCAGTAGCGCATGCATGATGATGTTTACCGACATTTACTGTTTTGTGTGGTTTTTCATAATATCGCCTGGTTATTCCTTTCGTTATATTTATTCTCAACATATGGCAGATGTATTGACATGCCTTGTATTGTGCAGTGCACCCATCTTTTTTTGCTTGCGTTCATCGAAAGTAGCGAATAAAAAGTGTGAATATGCTTACTGAGAATATAACTTGAAAATAGAGTTTCGTCTCTTCCAACACATGTCATGTTTATTTAAAAGGTCTGCACAAACACGCAGTGGCATCGTGTGCTTGCTGCTCTGGCGGTACAGCTTACACGAAGCTACTCGATGCATGGAAGCAACGCGTTAAAAATCAATGTATAGCCTCGGAGACGAGCATTCGCACGGAAGCGCTCTTGGAGGCCGTGTAATTTTTGTAATCGCCAGAAAATAGCCTTCAAGATTAGTTTTCCTGCGGTCATTTCTGAGTCTGTGTAGATTCCACACAGCCGCTAGGTTCGCTGCGAACCCGAATCAGCCGCAGGGGTCTATGGAAGGGTCCTTTCTTATCCTTGTATATGTTACTCTATGGCTCAGCCGCTTTCAGGCTGGAGTGGCCACTATTGTAATCCGTATGTTCCCCTATGCCACTTCGCTCTCGACGCTTTTTTCATCGCCCGCTAAGCGCTGCGTTCGCTGTCCTCTTTCGCTGCGCTCGTTCGTTATGTTACAAGCATGGTGCAAGAATAAAGAGAGGTGCTGACACTCTCCCCCCAACGCGTGCGAAAGCGCCCCCGCTCGCGGCCAGATCAAGGTTGATCCAAATAGGTCGCGAAGCTTCGGGCGAAAAGCTGTTCAGAGCGAATTGTCACCAACATCAGCAAGGGTGGTTATGGGAGCAACGTTTGAAGCGTGACTATGTTTGGAGGAAATAAACACCGGAGATAAAAAGCGTGTTTTAATTAAAGCGCTTTTTCGATTTTATAATAGCTGGTAATTAAAGCATTTTGTCGATTTTATAATAGCTGGTTAATCATCGTCTGTAGTCAAATTTGCGTTGTCACCTCAAATATTGCTGAGACCATGGTTTTGTCGATTTTATAATAGCTGGTTAATCATCGTCCGTAGTCAAGTTTGCGTTGTCGCCTCAAATATTGTTGAGACCATAGTTTACTTATATTATTAAATTCTATTTTCAGCGAAATGTTGTACAATTACGCACCCATATGCAACCTATATTTCCTTCTCGAGCACGCTTCGGCGAAAATTCGAGAGAGCTTCGCAGCAGCAGTGAAACCCAAACTCGAAGTCAAACATCAAAGAGACTGGAACGATTGTTACAAGTTGCTAAGAGAAAATATGCCTGAGGTCATTGAGTACGTCTACATAAACTCCACATCTAGTCCTGATGATCGGCAAGAGGTAAGAGGAACGAATTTATTAATATCTGTTGTGCGTACGAGTGAGCAACGACGGCACTGCGCTACCGTGCACATGCCTCACCCAACACATTTCACAGCTTATTGAGTTGTCCAGGTGAGCTCATTCCTGCCAGCAGCGCAAGGAATGGTGATGACGTCAATATCTGAGAGTTACTTATTACTCAAAATAACCTCTATAATTAGGCATTTCTAAAAGGCGGAAAAATAATTTCATAGTTTTATTCTTTAGCCATGGCTAAAACGAAGGTATTCATGGCAGGTCTTTTTTAATAGGAGTGGATTGACAATAATTGGTGAGGTGTACTGAAAAAGAACGAGCAGTACGCACTCCTTCAAGAAAGACGACGACGACGACGAGTTGGTCGAAGCGGTGTGCCTGTGTTGCCTGCGCTGTGTAACCTGTCGCTGCAGTGCTCTACGCTCTAATTAATTAAACTAGAGTGCCTCTCTACATTTGGTGGAGGTGCTGGGCCCTTTCAGAAGTACTGCGGATTGGGCAAGTTGGTGCATCCGCCTTTACCGACCTGGAACTCCGCAGCCGGACGCTCCCTCCCGTTTCTGCCATGCCTGAGGACGCCGCGCAGCCCGATCCTCCCAGGCATCGCCTGTTGTCTGCTCTGGTGCTCTACGCCACCGCGATCCTCCTGTCTTCAATGGCATCTACGATCATGACGTCGAGGATTGGCTCTCCTCATACGCCCGAATAAGTGCGCATAACAAATGGGATGACAAGGATAAACTGACTAACGTCACCTTCTGTCTTTCTGGAGTCGCTCATCTCTGGTTCCGGAATCATGAATCCGACCTTACAACCTGGACTGCTTTTACTAATTATTTCAAAGAGGTCTTCGGTCGCCCTGCTGTGCGAAAGCTTCGTGCGGAACAACGCTTGCGTGGTCGCGCTCAGCAAAAGGGTGAAAACTTCACCAGCTACATTGAAGATGCGTTGACCTTTGTCGGCGCATTAACCCCACTATGCCAGAAAGGGAAAAGATAAAGAATGTCATGAAAGGCATCGAAGATGATGCCTTCCAGATGCTCTTGGTGAAAAATCCTCGAACGGTTGACGAGGTGATCACCCTGTGCCAGAGCTACGACGAGCTCCGCAAACAACGCCTCACTACGCACCGAGCTGCCGCCCCGGACGACACGATTTCGGCCCTCACCGACAGTTTCAATGCTGCTCCCGCCCACTCCGCGTTCCTCGACCAAGTCAAACAATTTGTTCGAGAGGAAGTCGCGCGTCAACTACACCTTTTGCCTGCTACCCGGTCGTCTGAGTCCTCCTTGTCTCCGGAACTACGTCGGGTCATACACGAACAAGTGAGCGACGCACTACCTCTCGCTCATCAGCCCCCTCCAGCGCCGGTTCCGCTCACGTACGCTGCCGTCGTTGCCGTTCCAAGACCTCCGCCTGCAGTTTCGAACTACACGCCCACAACGCGTCGCCTTCTGCAGCTGCAAACTACGTGCCCAGAAGCTACTTCTGCGCGCCTCCGCAGCCCCTACGCCCGTCTCAGCATTGTGCACCCCAGCCTGGACCCCCTGTTCACAATTTTACGGTATAAATTTTACGGCGTCTTTCAGGGACCAGAGCTTCACATCAATATAGGCGATCCGAAAGAAAATTATAGTTTGAGCTGGCTAAACCTAATAGAAACAGTGGAAATATGGAGCAACGTGATACTCGGCAGCAGTGTTATTGAACACCAAACTCTAGGAATTTGAACACGGAATCAATCGAGAATAGAGGAGTAAGTACACAGCAAATTATGATATGAAAAATTGTAAGTTAGCAAGTATAGAAATTATAACCTCTTGCTGGAAATTTTGTTTGCCAGACACAAAGTTTGCGAAGTATAATGTCCATGTAAGTTAGCACTCAAATACACCGCGGTTACATTTATTACTGTGTTTCGAAGAAGAATAATTAAGAGTCATTGCATGTGACTTACACTTTCAGCTAGAGTTCCTGTGGTTGCCAACGATGCCGCTACGTCGTTCTGTGAGATTTACCCATCCAGTCATCTATCGACCACCGACAACCTGGTCCGTGGATCGTATGTCGCGTAGTTGAGGTGACGTCTCTAGCTTTAGTTTTTGGAAATTCTTGTGATGACTTCCGAGAGGATATGTATTTATTTATTTATTTATTTATTTATCTACAATTCTGCAAGTCTCTACTGAGACCATAGCAGGTGGGCCCTATATATATCTATATAGATACGGATACAAATACAGATACAGATACAATTCACAGAGAGGTCGCTAGCGCATTACTGAAGATAAGGTGACTCCTCCGTCGCACTAACATTGCTACAATTGCTCCACCTTCTCAAAATCTAACTGCGTTCGTGAGCCGGCCCAGTGCCGGGCAAGCCGGTTTACTTCCACAGCAGCGGTGCACGACATACTTTCAGCTATTGCGAATATCGCTCACCCTCCTCCTGTTGCTCTTCTTTTGACTACCGCTGGCGGGGAGAGCCTGTCCCCGTAGCTTCCTGATCGTAATAACTTGCCCTTACAGAATGCTGCTGCACCAATACGACGTCCTAGCGATGTGGAGTTATGCCGTTTGGCTTGGTCAGGGTCATATTGACTTTCGATAGACACGCTGTTATGCGCCTTTAAATGGTCTGTTTGTGCTACCTTAACTAAATGGTGTTCTCCCCGACCTGTGCGACACACCCAGAACGCCTTTCTTCTGCTGCAAGGTTGCAACTCAATTCTCTGAAAGGTCACTTCGGTCCACGGTGTAAGAATAAGGAGAGGTTCTGACACTCTCCCCCCAACGCGCACGAAAGCGCCGCTCGCTCGCGTCGAGATTATGTTCGGCTTGGTTGCAGCTTGTTCGGCGCCGTCGTAGAGGGCGCTGCGGTATGCGGTCCCAGCCTCGGCGGCAAGGCGCGTGCTGCCGCTGCTTCGCCTTCCTGCTTGCATGTGCGATTGCGCTGTTTTGAAGGCACGATTTTTGTTCGCGTTCGTTTCATGAGCTTGTGCTTGGGTATTGTCGCCACGGGCCCTCGACGAAGGTGGCAGCGTCCTTCTGAGGGGCGTTTGAAATTGCTAGAAAGTGCTTCGTTCTGAACTGCAATTCTGGATACCTGACTTGTGCGGAGCGTGTGCCTTTATTGAAAGCGCCGTCCGACAGCGCTCGTCTAGAGCAGTGGCGCCGTGCAAATCTGAGGGCAGGCCGAACTCTAACGCCTACCGACCATGTCTGCACCAGCCATTTTTCAGAGGATACGAAATCGATGGCATATTGTCACGACGTCGAAAGCTCGAGGGACAAACGAAACGCACTTGTCGGCAGAGGCAGTAACAAGAACGGACGGTTTTAAAATAGCGCGCGCTAGTCACTGCTTCTTCTTCTTCTTCTTGCTATGTTTTTCATAAGTGCCGATGCGACTTATGCCATCGTCATCGCCGCGCTAGACACGTGGCAATATTACGCGGAGCGCTCGATAAAAGGATTCCCACCTTATTTCCAAACTGTCCAAAGAACCTCACACGGTCAAATAAACCTCGAAAGCCGCTGTGGAAGAGAGAACCTCCTGTGTGCCGCAGTATTTTGTGCAAATTTTGCTGCATGTAAAAGATATATACTGGGTGGCTTACTATCATGCACCAAGATTGGAAAATATACAAATGTCACGTAGCTGGATAGAACCAAGGTAATGTTGTCTGCCGTCGCTTGGAGATACTCAGATTATTTTTTTTATTCCGCTTAATTACATAATGATTTTCATAATTGATTAATCAACTCTTTTAATGCTATAATTGCATAAAAAGTATGAACAAGAGAATTGTACAGCAGCGTGGAAAACTCCCAATATAACTTTCTGTTGCTCAATACGTCATACATAAAAGTGTTTTCCGAGCGTGAACGAAACCCGCGAATACAGCAATACAGCCTCGAGCGGCCGCGCGACTGGCCGCTCGAGGCACTTTGCGTGTATTCGTGAGCTTCTTTCACGCTCGGAAAAACACTTCTACATAGCGCGTATTGAGCAATACAAAGCTGTATCGGGAGTCTTTCATGTTGCTCTACAATTTTCTCATTGACACTTTTAATCTAATTATAATAATTGAGAAGTTGATCAATAAATACGACTAATTATCTAATTAGGCGGAATGTAAAAAATAACCGAGTATCTCCAAGGGACGGCAACAAGATTACTATGGTTCTGTCCAGCTACGTGACATTTGCTATTTTGAAATATTTGTGCACCCTGTAAAATACTGCTGCTTTCTGTGCAGATGTGTGCCTGATTTTCAAATTTGTTCCATCCTGGCTACTGAATTTTTTTTACAATGCGCGTGCGGTGTATATTACACGCTTGCATGTTTTTATACATTTTTCAATTGTGGGAGTGTATGAGACCACAAGCTTCTCGGATGGTTATCACCTATTAAAATTATCGAGCTGCTTCATGCACAAGTTTTTTCGTATTGTGTCTATGCAAAGAAAAAAGGTCTATGGGATTATTGTGTGGTGGGTGTAAGTGTATTTGTGGACAGGCTGTAGCATGCATTGTCAAACACGCTTACATTGGCACATTCTCATATGCAATTTAAGAAAAAAAGAAAGTCACCTCTTTTTTTAGATCTTGGAAGAGCCATTCAGTCCTCAATGGACGAAAGCCCAATGAATAATATTGTTATTTGCAATAATATTGCTATGTTAAGTGGAATTGGAATAAAAAAAAGGCATTTGCTCAGGTTTTCATCAGTAAACTGTGGTAGTGATGCTCTAATTCAAGATGGGCGCTTGCCTTCGTCCCGCCTAATAAATTCCCATTTCAAAGAGTTTTTACATAGCTGATGTGCATTCTCATCTTAAGTTCAGCCACTTTGCTCTAGTGCATTGCATATCGGAAGCTTGCGCCGTTCCATTTCTTAATTTATATCGCGGCCACATTGAATTCGCGCAACGATGATTGAACGGTTTTCTGAGTGTGAACGGAAGCAGCGATAAGCATGAAATACATTTTCTGGTGCAGTCACTAGTTTCTTCTGATCGAGGGGTAGCACGTGGGCTAACACTTTCATTGTTTTAGGCTTGGATGAACGGCTAGACCGGACGAAACAAATTGCGCGCGCGAGGGTAACTTCAGTGGGCTTTGAGTGCTGCCCGATTGATCCGTGTTCACGTCATCCACGCCCTGCACAAGGAACCTTCATGTTAGCAAATACACTTATCACTTTAATGTGAAATAACGATTTTTTTTCGCGCTTTGAGATTTACTCACTCCACTATGAACGAAAATTTAGCGGAGGCGGAGGAATGCCAAGCCGCCGGCGCCGCTAAGCTGGGACCGCTGGCCGCGACGCCCTGTATCTGCTCGCAGCAGAGCTACTCGGTGCGCCCGCGCGTGGCTGAACATAATCTGGACGCTCGCTCGCGCGCAGTGTCAACACCTAAATATTCTTCCACCGTGCTTCGGTCGAAGGCAACTAACTTACTACCCCCGGTCATTCCGTCAACTTGTGTGGTGTCCCCACTGATGCTGAGAATATCTATGCTGTCCTCTATTTTCATGTATTGGTCTTTGCCAGAAATGTCTCCAGCTTTTGAACCTGTGCTCAACTTCCGCCAATCTGTGAAAACTTTGTGCAACTTTCCCGTTTTCTCACAAACGTTCTACCTAAAACTGTTTTCCGGGGACATACTTTTGTTGGGACCACTGGATTAAAATGCGGATACTAGCAAATATAAGTGTTGCTGAGGTTGATAATAGTATTTGATGATAGCGACGGCCCAAACTGCCTCTGAAATCTTTCGGAAGACGACGAAGGCAACATGACCAAGGCGACATGACACAACAGAATCACGGCAGCGTGACGACGACGTCGTGACTACGGCGGCGCGAAGACTATCGCATGAAGACCATGGCATTATGACATCTTCGCAACTGTGCCTTCATCTCTCATTGACACTACAGCGGCCGCATACTGCTCCGACCATTCGTTTTAACCAGCGCGGACTCCCCGAAATGCGGGAGGTGATCGAAAGCAAGCTGTAGTCAGCGAGCAAGACGAAATAGCGTATCTTCAAAAGAGGCACTCAACGGACTTCGCTGGCAAACGCGCCTCGCAAGAACCAGCCTAGGCGATATAGAAACGTGACACAGTGACACCACCAACGACAGAATCCAACCCGCACGACGTCGCAAACTCTTGGGTGAGAACGCGTGCGTAAGAAAGAGCTAGTTGGCTTTCGGCGACGAAACCACTCTGACGGGAGATAGCTGTCCCGCGCGAGTGCTTGCCCTTTGCCTTAAGCGAGATACTCGGCTGCACAGCTAACAAGGTCTATGCATGGGAGCCAGTTACAGCTATTCGCTCTAAACTCACGCTATGGCGTTCTCACACCCCTCATAACGATCCTCACCTCTCCGATTATAGCTCGCTTTGACGCATCCTCTCCAACAGAGGTCTCTACAGTTGTTAGTTGCTACGCAGTGTGAGCTATTTCGTAACGCTCTTTTGTAGCATTGTCAACGTAGGCAAGGTGCAGTTGCATGATAGCACGCTGTTTTCTCCTGCAGAGCGCGAACATTCAACAACAGAGCGCGAGTGCCTCGCCATTGTTTCAGCAGTAAACAAATCCAGTCCCCAATAGTTCGGCTGGCCATTTACTGTTAACAGTTAGCACGCTCAATTTTGACATTACGTGGTCCGAACTGTTGCCTCGGTTCAATACACTTCAATTTCAATTTATTCACGATCATGTCACATGGGGCCACGCATTACATTCAGAAAAAAAGCAGCAAAAGTTGCGGCTTGAAGGAGATCTGTACTCGCTGGATCACATGGTATCGACAGTTTTTCTTTATTATATGCATACATCGTAACAAAAAGGCAAACATGACATTTATGCCACAAAATCGAGCTCATCTGCGTATAACAAATAATAGAATACAAAAAAGACAGCAGTTACAAATGACGAGTGGGAAACAAACTTCATTTAGCTTATCAGCTCTCTTCTTAAGTTACCAATCATTATTATTGCGAGTGATCACCATCATCAGCCTATATTTATGTCCACTGCAGGACGGAGGCCTCTCCCTGCCATCTCCAATTACCCATGTCTTGCGCTATCTGATTCCAACTTGCGCCTGCGAATTTCCTAACTTCATCACTGCACCTAGTTTTCTGCAGTCCTCGACTGCGCTTCCTTTAT
Source organism: Dermacentor silvarum (assembly GCF_013339745.2). Taxonomy (NCBI): domain Eukaryota; kingdom Metazoa; phylum Arthropoda; class Arachnida; order Ixodida; family Ixodidae; genus Dermacentor; species Dermacentor silvarum. The sequence goes on along the minus strand of NC_051155.1, from coordinate 35,615,307 downwards.
CTTGGTATCCTTTCTGTAACCCAAATGGTCCACCGGTTCTCCATCCTACGCATTACACGGCCTGCCCAGCTCCACTTTTGCCGCTTAATGTCTACTAAAATATCGGCTATCCCAGTTTGTTCACTCATCCACACCACTCTCTTCCTGCCTCTTAACGTTAGGCCTAACATTTTTCGTTCCATAGTTCCTTTTACGGTCCTTAACTTGTTCTCGAGCTTCTTTGTTAACCTCCAAGTTTCTGCCCTATGTGTTAGCACCGGTAGAATGCAATGATTGTACACTTTTCAACGACAGTGGTAAGGTCCCAGTCAGGATTTGGCAATGCCTGCCGTATGCACTTCAGCCCAATTTTAATCTTCTATAAATTTCTTTCTTATGAACAGGGTCCCCGGTGAGTAACTGACCTACATAAACGAACTCCTTTACAGACTCTAGAGGCTGACTGGCGATCCTGAATTCTTGTTCCCTTGCCAGGCTACCGAACATTATCTTTGTCTTCTGCCTATTATTCTTCAACCCCAATCTTACACTTTCTCGGTTAATGTCCTCAATAATTTGCTGTTATTTATCCACACTGTTGCTGCATAGGACAATGTCATCTGGAAACCGAAGGTTGCTGAGATATTCACCGTTGATTCTCACTCCTAAGCCTTCCCAGTCAAAGAGCTTGAATACTTCTGCTAAGCATGCAGTGAATGGCATTGGAAAGATTATCTCTCCTTCCCTGACCCCTTTCTTGATAGGTAACTTTCTACTTTTCTTGTCGATAACCAAGGTTGAGGTGCATGGTAGATATATGCCAATATATTCACGTATGCCTGCTGTACTCCTTGGTTACGTAATGCGTCTATGACTGCTGGTATCTCTACTGAATGAAATGCTTTTTCTAAAATCTATGAAAGCCATATAGAGAGGTTGATTGTACTCCGCAGATTTCTCTATTACCTTGTTGATGACATGGATATGATCCATCGTAGAATATCCCTTCCTGAAGCCAGCCTGTTGTCTTGGTTGACTGAAGTCAAGTGTTGCCCTGATCCTATTTGAAAATATTTTCTACAATACTGAAAGCAAGCTAATGGGTCTATAATTCTTCAATTCTTTAACGTCTCCCTTCTTAGAGATGAGTATAATGTCGGCGTTCTTCCAGCTTTCTGGTACACTTGAAGTCGTCAGGCATTGCGTATTAACGGCCGCAAGCTTTTAAAGTAAGATATTTCCTCCATCCTTGATTAAATCGACTGTTATTCCATCTTCAACAGCAGCTTTTCCCCTGGTCATGTCTTTCAAGGCCCTTTTAAATTCATCGCTAGTTATAAAAGGGGGCTCTGTATCCTGTTCATAACTACTTCGAATGAAAGTAGCTTGGCTGCTCATGGGACTGCACAGGTCGGTAAAGAAATCTTCCGCTGCTTTTACTATGTCATCGAAATTTCTGATGATATTACCATGCTTATCTTTCAGTGCTTACATTTAGCCTTGTCCTATGCATAGTTTTCCTCTCACTGATTTCATGCTGCGTCGATATTTTACAGCTTCCTCAATCTTTTCCACGTTTCAATTTCGGATTGGCCTTAATTTCTTTTTGTTGATCAGTTTCGACAGTTCAGCGAATTCTATCTCTCGAGTTTGACGCTTTCATGTTGTGCAATTTCTTTATTAGGTCCTTTGTTACTCGGGAGAGCTTACCTACTGGTTGCTTTGGTGCCTTGCTTCCCACTTCAATTTCTGCTTCTGTGATCAACCTTATTACGGTACCTCTATGTTGTCTTTATCTTCCCGATTTAAAGCTGCATATTTCTTTGCGAGCACCAGCCTGAATTCGTCTGCCTCTACCCTTACTGCGTCTACGTTGGCCTGTTTCTTCATGACTAACTTTATTCTCTCTCTCTTCAAATGCAGACAAATCCTAGACCTCACTAGCCTATGGTCACTGCACTTTACCTAACTAACACTTCTACATCTTCTGCTGGGATCTGCAGAGAGTATAAAATCAATTTTATTCCTTTTTTTCCATTAGGGCTTTTCCAGGTCCACTTCCTGTTGCTGCGCTTCACGAAGCAGGTGTTCATTATGCAGAGACTATTCCTTTCCGCGAATTCTACCAACACCTTTCCTCTAGTGTTTCTAGAATCGATGCCGTAGTTGCGAGTTGCTTGCTCGCCAGCCTGCTTTTTCCCCACTTTTGCATTGAAGTCGCCCATGACTACAGTATACGGTGTTTGCACCTTTCTCATTGTTAATTCAAGAGCTTCATAAAACTTTTCTATTTCTTCAGCATCGTCACTGGAGGTTGGGGCGTAGGCTTCTACAACCTTTATTCTATACCTGCTATTCAGCTTTATTACGACAACTGCTACCATCTCATTAACGTTGTAGAATTGATCAATGTTGCCCGCTATGTCCTTATGAACTAGAAATTCTACTCCGAATTCTCTCTTATCTGGAAGACCTCTTTAGCAGAGGACGTGACAGTTGGTCAGCACTGTTCACCAGTTTTTCTCACCTCACTAAGGCCAATAATATCCCAGGCAATGCCTCATAATTCCTAAAATATCCCTGCTAAGCTAGCCTCACTCGATAGGGTGTGCGTGTTGAACGTTGTCAGCATGGCTTCAGATCGGCGCAACAAGGAAGACGAAAAGACGAAAGAACACACGAACACAAGCGCCGACTCACAACCAAAGTTTATTCCATATCACAGAGCAGATTTATACACACACGTGGCCACACGCAACGCAAAAATAACAACCAAAAACCAGAACACGTTAACCATTCACGTACAGGATTTCTTTATACTGTAGCGCAATAGAGGGACAGCTGATACAAGACTGTTTTTTATTTGGAATGTTCCATGCTTCGATTACTTCCCGAGTCGTCTTATCATGATGCCTTGAAATAATGCTTGTGAGGTTAAACTGAGGCGCCCAATTGTCAGTGCTACTCACCATTGTCAGGTTCAGTTTCCTGTGGCGGCCTGTCCGGACCCAGAGATTTTTAGCACCCTCTGCCGCATAGCAGGTCTGACCGCGGCCTTGGACAGGCACTCAGCAGCCGCTGGGGACTGAGGGCCATGGGTAAATTGTAGAAGTCATTAGGGAGATAGCGGCCGAATACTGCACCCGGGAGGCGAATTGCTGTTCTGGTGAGGGAGTGACTTTGTTGAAGCTTAGTGGGCCTTCCTAATTTGGTTGCAGCTGGAATAGTATAGCCCCACTAGCTCTCGTCGATATTTTTTTGCCGGTGTCATGCGCCACTCTATGCCTGAAAATGTAGTGGACTGGAGGAGAATTCGGACTTACTACCATTACATTACGACGCGCAAAAATCGAACAGAACATTACACGTCTAGGTAATTTAATCCTCCATTAATCCATAATCCTCCAACCTTATTAGGTAATAAGGTTGGAGGATTATGGTGTATACAACACCATAATCCTCCAACTTAACTGCAGGATGACACTAAATAAATGGTAATTGAAATATCATATGCGGCACAAACGCCATCAACTGTCTGTTCGTACGCTACATCCGTTATTAAGGCACGTAATAGTGCCACTGAGAACCTCGTTGACTTCACGGATGTACTATCAGACTCGCTCTCACTTTGCGGCCAAAACTCTTGTGTGTGACTCATGCATTAAAGAAACAAAAACAACAAACTTGAGCAAATTACGCGTTCAACTCTACAAGAAGATTTGCACTAATTAAACTAAATAAATTGCAGTAACTGAAACTCAAATGCTGCCGTCTTCTAAATACACGTGCGAGACATGCACAGCCTTAGACATACCCTTACATAATACGTCGAAGAGAAATGAAATCTATAAAGAATACCATTACTCAAAACGGTCCGCGGAGCGCGCTGCTAAGGCGCCATATTCTCTGCGTGTGTGCGGGAACAACCATCCGGTGATTTCTAAAATCAGCTGAAGTAGACTGCAGAATAACCAGTACTTAAACTGCTACAGCGTTATTTTCAGAACTCGCGAAATCCGTAAATAAAGTCTTAGTTTAACGGAAACTGACACGAACTATCTGCATATCTCCGCGAAAAAAACCACTGACGCTATCCTTTCTCGAGCGTTCAGCTGTCACGCTTTACGCAAAGCAAACATCAAATTAACTCGAAAATTTATCTGCCTCTACCACGATCAGAAGAGACCAACACTGTCTTCTGCCTAACAGAACGTTCCTAAAATTCAGTTGTTCCAAAGTATCCTCGGAGAAATGAATTATAATGAATGCAAATTACCAAACGTGCCTCGAAAGAAAAGCACTACCGTCAAACAAAACACTTGTCATGAACTCGCGCAGAAGCGTCGCTCCTTAAACGGATCGATAATTGCTGGCTAATGATTAGTAAATAGAAATCTCACAATAATGGATCGTGCAGTTTTCTATTTGACACTGCACATAAATCAATACTCTCAATCAATCAATCAAGCATCGCTGGGCATTTTAATGTTTACTTTCAGAGCGTTTTTCCAAAGGCTTGCGATGGCGCATGCGTCGATACCACGTCATGTCATCCTGACTTCGACATCGTATCATTATCAGGCGTGGTGTCTATGCTTCTCAATTTAAAAACTAAAACTTCACCAGGCCCTGATAATATCCCAAATGCGCTTCTGCGTCGATATGCCGAGATGGTTGCCAGTTTTCTTGTAATCATCTTCCGTGCTTCCCTGCGTTCATCTAGCACTCCCAGCGATTGGAAAACAGCGAGAATCGTGCCAGTATTCAAAACAGGGGATAAGTCACTGGTCTCAAATTATCGCCCCATATCTCTCACTTCGTCCTGTTGCAAAATTCTTGAGCATATCGTAGCCAACTATATCACTGACTTTCTAAACAATATTAATATACTAACCACTTTTCAACATGGTTTCAGGAAGCGTTTTTCCACTGTTACTCAATTGGTCTCAGTCATACATACTTTCGCATCTATTCTAGATAAATGCGGGCAAATTGATGTTATTTCTTTTGACTTCAAGAAAGCCTTTGATTTAGTTCCTCATGCTAAACTCATTTTCAAACTTATACATATCGGCCTTCCAAGTTTTATTGTGGATTGGGTTTCCGCTTACTTATCTAATCGCACACAGTTCGTTAATATAAACGGTTACTCCTCATCCAAACTTCCGGTTACATCAGGTGTTCCTCAGGGAAGTGTTTTAGGACCATTGCTTTTTTTAATATATTTTAATGACATTGTTAATGTTATCCCTGAACCTGTCGAAATAAGGCTATTCGCTGACGATTGCGTTATGTTTAAGAAAATTGATAGCGTAGACAATCAGGTGCTTCTAAACAAATGCGTGAGTAACGTTTATCAATGGTGCAACGAATGGGGTATGAAGCTAAACTCTGAAAAAACAGTGTACATGAATGTAACCAGAAAGAAAAATTACTTCTCGTTTCCATATATGCTATCATCTCACTTCTCAAAGAAGTCAGCGAATATAGGTACCGTGGCGTAACAATAACAAAGAATCTCAGTTGGAATAACCACGTATCTAACATATGCGCATCCGCCTTCCGCAAGCTATGCTTCCTCAGATATAAACTTCGACAAGCCCCTCCATCCGTCAAGCTGTTGGCCTATAATTCAATCATTAGACCTGCCCTCGAATATGCATGTATTATTTGGGACCCACACACTAAGATAAACATTGATGCTCTAGAAATGATTCAACGTAAATCCATTCGGTTTATCTTTTCTAAATACCGCATGACGGGCTCCCCAACTCTTATGATGCAACAAAATAATACCCAGGAACTTAAGCTCCGTCGCAAAATTCTGAGATTAAAGTTTCTTTTTCACTTGAAAGACAACCATCTCGCATTAGACCCTGCTCCGTACATCCAACCTCTGATGTCACGACTGACTCGAAATCGTCATGCTGAATCGCAAACACCATTTAGAACACGTACTAATACATTCAAGTTCTCATTTTTTCCGGAAACCATTACAGACTGGAACGCTTTGCCGCTATCTATGCTACAGCACAGTGACTTATTCGATGCATTAACGTCATAATGTGACGCGCTTTCTTTTGTTTTCTTCTTGCTTTTTTTTCTTTTTCTTTCTTCCTTGTCATGAACGATATAGGACTGTTTTCCCTAAAGTTGCAATCTTTATAATTGTTTTCACGGCCATAGGGTGCGCATTGATGTGTAACGTTTATGTAGATATTATTTTTTTCCCTCTCTTCATGATCTGTAATGAATTTTGTTCGATGTTTTTTTTTTTTTGCTTGTGTAAACCTTTTGATACCCCTCCTGCATGAGCCCTAGCTTGGGCCTGCAGTATATTGTAAATAAATAAATAAATAAATAATTAAATAAATAATGAAAAGAGTTTGTTCAAATACTTATGATAGTTTGTCCTGAAGCGATTTACGCCATCGGGTTTGCGGATTTGATGTAGTTGCTATCTAGACTAGCAAGTTTTATCAATGAAGTGTTCTTGTTGTTGTTTAGGTTCATGAACACTGCATATTCTTCCTTTTCTCCGCATTTCAATGAAATCCATATGCAAGAACGCCCGTGTATTTTACATTGCATGCACGTTAAAGATACCCGGTAGTCAACATCAATCCGGAGTCTTCCACTACGGCTTTCCTCATACTGAGATCGCAGAATTTACTAGCTTCATCTTCTGAAACACGCTAAAAAATATGATGTGATGGTAAGATTTATTATTGGATCTGGGTACATGATGGAATGACGAAGGGCCAACAGAAAAAAGAAATGAAGGAATTAATTTGCCAGCTCGGTTATTGTTACTTCTCAGGCACGAATACCTGTTAAAGCTCGGAGTGCACAACACGCTCGAAGAAATAATAGAGGCGCAAGAGCGTTCACAGCTGCTCAGGCTAACCGGCACCCCCGCGGGCCGCAAGATACTCGATGAGATGGACCTCTACCCTGTCGACCACTGCCCCGACGCCGTGCGGATTCCCAGCGACATCAGATCTCAACTACACATCGCGCCCATTCCCCGCAATATGCACCCCGCACACAACGTCGGCAGACGTCGAGCCAGGGGTAGAGCTCTACTCGAACATGTCCGTAACAACCACATTGAGGCAAGCTTCGTGGATGCCGCGGCATATGTCCAACAAGAGACGTTCGCCGTCTCCATCGTCGACTCTAATTCCAGGATCACTTGCTGCGCTACAGTACGCACTTCGAAGCCATTAGTAGCCGAACAGGTTGTAATCGCGCTGGCTGTGCTCGATGGTCGCAGAGAGGTAATATATAGCGATTCTAAGGCGGCCATTAAGGCCTACCAAACCGGGATGGTCTCCCCTCAGGCCCTTCGCATTCTCCAAAGCTTGAAAAGTATCTCTCCGCATTCTCTCATTTGGTTTCCCGCTCACTTGGGGTCGATTGAGGGCTCTCCCTCTAACCCTAACGAGAGCGCGCACGAGGCCGCGCGAGGACTCACTGAGCGCGCCGCCTCCGCAGTCCCCCTAGCCCGCGGGGAACCATTGATGACGTATAATGAGATCACTAAGCATTATTATCTGTCAAGACGGGTATTCCCCCTCCCTCACCCTGCCTTATGCAGGGCGCGGGCGGTGACCCTTCGACTTTTACAAGCTCGTGCGTATCCTAACCTTGCGGTTCTTCACGCTATATACCCTGAAAGGTATCCCAGTGCGGACTGCCCTGCCTGTGGACTAACGGCAACATTTAACCATGTGTTGTGGGAGTGTGAAACCATCGGCTCCGCCTTCAGCGAGGATAGGTGGGCTGCACTTTTGGGCAGCCCCGAACTCTACGACCAAACCCTGGCCGTCCAGAGTGCCCGCGATCGGGCCGTCAAGCTTGGCTTGCCGGTCCCTACATGGGACTAGCCGGGTGGCGCGGGGTGTCCCCTGCGTCTTCTCTGAACCTCAATAAAATTATTTCACTCACTCACTCACTCACTCACCCTACACGAGCGAAGTGATTGATTTTTTTTTTCTATGTGTTCTGTGACTATCCGAGGAGTGGGATGAACAAATTAACGCAATACTCTGGTTTTGCTAGGCGAAGCTCAGTCGCAACATGATTCCTGTAAGCTTAATAGCTTTTAAGTATTTCTAGGCACTTGGTCTGAAGGAATTTCCAATGCAGTTGGTCTCTGTTGCTTGTATCAGAACAGCGTACGTGTAATTCTTGGTTCACGAGCTTTACCCTGCCGCAAAGCTTATTTCTAAGCAAAACAATTGTGATAACTTCCTACAATGTCGGCCATAAACAAGTCGTACGCTGTACTTGTTTTCATTAAATTTGAGACTTCACTTTAGACCAAATGAGCTAAGCTTTGTGACAAATGTAACAAGTTATCGTGATTAGTATTCTGTAAAGAGATTGGTTTATATGCCTATCAATCCTGGGGCTATGATTTGCACATAAAGTCGGTAAGTGTTCAGAAACAGCGTGTATAATCTATGTACCTTTTAATCTTCATGCATTAATATTTGTGATAAAAATTGACCGACTATTGCGACACTCCCTATGCGAAATTCTAGCGAAGCTGTATGTGTGTTTTCTTTTCGCGATATATTGCCTGGCGCGGGCAATATGTCTCGACGGCACGTTACAAACGAAGCGAAGTGTGGCGCGACTGCCTTGCTAATCGGGATATCGCAACATGCGCAGGTGGGTGACGCGTGGGCGCGATTCACAGCAGCCGCCGCACATAGGCCTCTGCTCATGCAGCGCTATGTTTCAATACAGATGACGAGCGCTCCTCTGGCGCCATCTTGTAGCCATCGTCGCCGCAGAGCCCGTCTTGTGTGGAACTACACTTTTCTTCTCAGGCTTTCGCCATGCCCTCCTCCTCCACTTTCCGCCTCATGGTTCCGCTGCATCCTCCTCCTAAGCTTTCCTCCTCGTGCTCTCTTCCCTCTTATCGCTTTTTTCATCCCCCGCTGCGCTGCGCTCCGCCTTCGCTCTTATCTGTCGCTGTGCTCGTTCGCTCGGTTGCGAGGTAGAACGCCGACGTTGGCCGCTACCCGCCGCAGTGGCTCAGTTGGCTAAGGCGTTGCGCTAATGAGCACGAGGTCGCAGGATGGAATCCCGGCCGCGGCGGCCGAATTTCGATGAAGGCGAAATGCAAAAACGTCCGTGTGCTTGCGTTGTAGTTCACGTTAAAGAACCCCGGATGGTCAAAATTAATCCGCAGTCCTCCGCTACGGCGTGCCTCATAATCAGAACTGGTTTTCGCACGTAAAACCCCCCGAATAGAAGAAGACATTCGCCGCAGAAACGGGCGCCTAGGAGCTCCGCTATAAAACATCTATAAATGTTTCTGGGTCGCCCATGACGCTGGTTGGTGTGATTATGACATTATTCGAACAATGAATATTTAATAATGCTTCTCAGTCTGCCCTTGCAGTGATATCTGCAAGAAAGGTAATGTTAAGGTCCCCACCCATAATTAGCGTATGCTTACATTGATTACCAAATTCTAACGAATATCAGAAAGAAATAAGCTGAGTAGCAGTTGTGTTTAGCAACGCAAGGACACATCTTTACGATATCAACTGCAGGCCTTCTGGCTTGTCGGACTGTTCACTTCGCATAATCCTTAATCATTATTTATATGGCCGCAACATGCACCCCGAAGGGCAGGCAATGCTGCACGTCGTTGCGTCTCCACCTCCCGACCCCTGTACTCGAGACACTTCATTATGTTGTCGCGTTTACAGCCTGGGTATTTCCAACGCGCGTGACCGTGTTCTGCGACAATTTTTCTGGTCGCGTCTCTGCTCTTCTGTACGTACTTACATTGCTGCCTGTGGGTAGTGTGACCGCCTGAAAATGAAGCTGCGCTACAGATGGGCTAGACAGTCCTACTGATATAGCGGATGAACCCTTCTGATGAGTTGGTTTCGATGTCCTTGACATTTATTTCTCTTTGCAATATTGGAAACAATAGAACTCATGTGGTTGCATGTTACTTGGCTAGTCGTACCATCACAACACTTCTGCCAAACAGTAAGGCTAAGGAATTCGCAGCCTACCTGTTGCAAGACGTAATTTTACATCATGGAGCACCGTGCGGCGGTAACGACTTTTTATCTATGGTGATCAAAAACTGACTTGGCTCTTGTGCCACAAAATACAAACTTAGGCGAGCTTACTACATTAAACAGACGACGTTACCGAACGCCTCAATCGCTCATATGCTGTCCATGCGCACTTCGTCTGATGACATCAACTGAAACAGGACCACGCTTTTCGCGCCTTGCCCTGCAACACCTCGCTGAGTTACACCACCGCCAGCATTTGCTTGCACGAAAAACGACACCACCAGGCTTCTTCCGACTACTGTCCAGCTGTCGACGAAGTAGGCTTGTGACTTCATTCCCACTGCACAAAAAAGAAGAAAGAAATGCCATATTGCCCTTCTTCGCCTTACTACATTGCAGTACACCAGAATTGTCTGTGAGACGCACGTCATCGGGTCGCCCAGTTAAGCGTGCGCGATCTCGTCTGTCCTTGGTGTCCTACTCTTGCACAATTCCCTTGCAGGAAAGCTGCCTTTAGGACGTCAAGCTTTCAAAGCTTGCCGCAAGAATACCGACTGCCAGACCCACTAGCTATCACAACGGGGATGTCGGACGCAAGCAGGATACTTACATGAGGTGACAGGCTCCTTCTTCCTTTTAACAGCACGGTCGCCGCCGTGGTTTCGTGGCCACGCTTAGAGGACGTGGACGATTGCATCAATGACTTTGATCGCGTAACCACTTTCAGTGACTTGGAATAGAACGGGAAGCGATGAAACTTTTATTCCGGAGACGAAGATTCTACCTTTACATTGACTAGAACGGTCAGCCTTCTGCTACTGCCTTGCATTCTTCTCAAAGGTTGTTGCATGATATTGTAGGTATAAAAGAGCGAAAAGACAACCCCTTCAATGTCGGTTTAAGAAGTCGAACGAAAGCGAAGCAAGTTCGTTGAGGACGTATCGCGGCTTTGAAAGGTTCGTGAACCCTCTATGGCAGAGCCGAAGGTCGCAAGCCACAATAGCTGCAATAAGGCTGGTCTAGTGCATGATTCCTAGTTCAAAAACTTAAGCATGACTTAAAGCATGAGGGAAAAACGGGTTTGTCAGTTCGCGCGAGTAAGTTAAGCGCAGTGGTTTTATTTTGTGCTGCTGAATAAATTGACCACGACAACGTTTTAGTGACGTGACATAGGACCTACAGCGCTTATTTGAACTCCCCTGTGGTGCGGCTTGAAACAATATTGTAATATCACTGTCATATTGTGACCACAACACCACATGATCCTAAATAATACCAGCGGGCTTGTGTTGTTCGTATTGTAGTTTATTTTAGCGTATAAGCGTTTTTTATCAGTGACATTTACTACACAAAATGTTCTTTACACCATGCTCGTATTATTGGGAACGTTGGCACATAGCCAGGCAAGCACATTCATTACGCAATGCAGTTCTTATGGTATTTATTCTGTATTCTGCTTGTGCAAAGTTACTTGTAGCGCTGTCTTACGAAAGACTGTAAAATCGGTTTTGATTGGTTGCAATTAAATGCCTTTTCAGGTGTTGAATATAGCCGATAGGATTCGTGAGACATTCAACGCTACAATTCAAAAAGTCGACTGGATGAACGATGGCAGCAAATCTATTCTGCAGCAGAAGGTATGAACGAACCAGCGTTTATAGATGTACTTCAGTTTCAAAACTATCCGCCGCGCCCATTGAGAGCAGCCGGCCTGCTGGGGTTCCTGCCACGGCGCGCTGCAGTCGAGGGTTGAGCAATCGATGCAAGCGTCGTCTGCTAACTGCAATGTCGCGCCTGCATAGCGAGCTTCTAAAATACCTGTTCTTCAGCAGCTACCTTTAGTTTTTCAAAATTTGCTGCGAGTTTATCATGCAAGGCCGATGCTCAAAATACATGTCGCAACGCGCCGATGTATTGTGTTATACTTATCTTGAAAATGCGTGCCAATAATCTGATGCTAACATTGCGCACCCCGCATACATTGCCCTCGTTTGGGCTGAGAGCAAGTGCGCGCTGGAGCTTGATAGGCAGAATTGGAATGTTTTCACAGCCAATCAGGTGTTCTGGCCGAAACCCACCTTTTTTCGCGGTACTCACTAGCATTTATTCCCATGCTTTGTATATACTCATCGCTGGTATTTTTAGTGGGAGTTTACACGTTAGACCGCCTACCTTACTTTTGGTCGCCCACAACTTTAATTTGCTACCTCCACTTGGTCTCCCTATCATTACACCATGGTCACCACATTAGAATCCATCCAAAACAGGGCCGCACGACTCATCTCAAGAAACTATAACTAGCACTGAAGCATCACTCAGATTAAAACTGATCTTTCTCTCCAATCTTTAGGCACACGACATCGCTCTACTAACATTATTTCACAAATATTTGCTCTCCAATAGATCAGTTCCTTTAACCTCGATGTCCCATCCCGTGCATCCAAAAGATTGCACAATCATTTCAGGTTTACACGAATATATGGTGACAATTTAGCTTTCAATTCATCAGCACTTCCACGAGCCATCATATCATGGAATAACCTACCAGGCAACATCGCATCTCTGTTTAATCCTGATACATTCCATTACCAACTTATTACACATTTCACTGAAGCCATGGTTTAGCATGTCTCAGTTTATATTTTGAAGTGTCCTTTTTTTCCCTGATTTCCTGTTAAGCATTTCGTTTCCTTTCTTTTTGGAACATTTTCTTTGCCTTAGATCGTGCTATAACACGCTTTGATGAATTACGCACTTATCCACACTCTTAGTCAAGTACCGTATAATGTCCGGCAAATATGCGGTATATTTTCTTTCCAGCGTAAAGTGCTGCATATAAACGGACTTTCAAGCAATATTATGCGTGACAATAGCTGCAGCGGCAGGCTAGGCCCGCTATATGCGGCCGCGAGCGGACGCAACGCTTATATGCAGCCTTGCAAATTTGGCGCGCAAAAAGCGCGCCGAAGCATGGAGAGAGCGTTACAAAGCAAAAACTGTAAGGAGCAGTGATGGTAATGCTTTGAAGGGAGAAAGTAAAGCGAAAGGCAAAAGGAGAGAACGAAGAGAAGCAAGTGGACGCCTCCGTGTTGCTTTGATGGCGGAGGAGGAGGAAAGGCTGCGCCGACCGGACCGGGAAGGAGCGAGAACATGGCAGTATGCCGGCGTACGAGGCGGTTGTTTTCAGCAGTAATTATCGTCATATCATTGTACCGGTGACGTTAAGGGACTGTGTTCGTGTTGTGAAGTGATCTGGCCGCGTCGGTGAACGCTCTCGGTGATGTCAGTGATGTTCAAATCCACCGTTGTTACCGGAAATTGCAAAAAAAGCAGTGCAACTTCGACAACTCGTGCGAGTACAACGGCCACATGGGCGATCAGCGGCAGCGGGCCGCCATGTGCGCTGGATCGGCGGGCCCAGGAGTGCGTGCTGAGGAGCTGCGAACCTGTGCCTATTTGGTAGGTCGATTTTTGCTTCCTATACGCTACGCTAAGCGTACTAAATGCTTAATTTCTACCATTGCATTATTATGAGCCAGCAGATACCGAATGTCGGTTATTTAAATATCTGAACGTGTAGTACTAATGCGAACCTGCGCATTGGAACTTTGGTGTGTGAAGTAGTTATAACTGCAGGCGTAGCTCCGCTTAGGTTTCCCCCAATTGTATGATTGCAGGCGATTTTTTTTCTTGCGTAGTCAGGTGTCCATTTGTTGAAACTTCATGCGCGAATTTTCTTTAGGGCTTGCGTTTTATAGCGGCGCTGGTGATCGCATGTAGCGTTCTAACCATGAAATGTGCCCTTTTTAAATTACCTTTCGTGGGCTTTGCGGGCTTAATTCATTGCATTTTGTAGTTGCAGTTTGTAAAACGACGGTTATATTTTGAAAAACTGTTATGGTATGTTACGCACTTTCCTCTGTGTAGTGCGTCTATTTTCGTAGATATCTGGCTTTCCTGCTTAATGCGTCGAGTTCACTAAAATTCAAAGCCCAGTTTAGCTCGAAGCTTGCTGTGACGCGACCATAATCAAATAACTGCGACGCCGCAGCAGCTCCGAAGCGACGGTTTGCACTAGCCGCAGAATTTTCCACATTATCTCTTGGAGATAAGCAGTACACTCGTTACTTGTAGAAGGGGCGAAGTTCTATGCAACTGGCAAAATTTCAACAACGCGACATGTCACGTCGATTGTAGCAGTTTCAAGTTTTATAGCTGACGGGAAAATCTGGTTTTCAGTACTTGCGTCGTTCCATAATGTTGTGAGATAAAAGCGTTGCATGCATAGCTAAAAAAACTATGAAAGAAGCAAAAGAACATTACAAGGTGGACATTTTGCTTTTGTGTGATGATTGCTATGTTGTGTGTATTTGCGACTATTAAGTACCCACTAGCCTCAAAATAGGTCGTAATAAGACCTGTCTTATGAGCTTATGCTTCTCGAGTTATCAAATTTCTGCATTTTCTTTTTATTCTCGCTTAACTGATTTTTTTTTCTATACAGGGATAAAGTGGGACGTCAACACTAATAAGAACGCCACCCATGAAAGCAGAACCCCGGCCTCTCTATTGCAATTGAGAGTGGGCCACCGCACCGGTAAGCGAAAATTAGGCCAAAAGTGGATGTTCGTTGCAGTGCGGAAATATATGCTTATGATGAAGCACGCGAAGAAAAAACTCATATTTTGTCAGCTCAAAAGCGGTGTGGGGCTCAGAAAGATACTAGTGTTTACAATATTGCTCGCATGCGGAGAACATTGAAGCACTTACACGAACTGTAATATAACTAGAGATAGACACACATTCGAGAGCCTCTCACTAATTCCTGGTGATTTCAGAACAATGGGAAGTCACTGAGTTTAGGCCAGTGTAAATGCAAGTACACTGTAAAAAAATTCCGTAATTTTACAGACGAATCCTACGTAAAAATACAGACTCCAGTTCTGTCTCGCAAAAAACGGAGGGAACATACGTAAAAAAACGGACGCTACTACCGTTTCTTGAAAAAAACATAGCGTGTCCGTAAAAACGAAACGCATGAAAGACGAGGCTCAGCGTGCATATTCGGCTGGACACTCTATATACAGATCTACAGAGTGTGCTTATTTATTTGATTCGCTTTGAATCAGCCGGCGAATAACAAAAAAATACTTTTCGTGCGGCTGCTGCGCTGCTTGCCACATTTCCTCGAGCGTACTACTGCTTCATTGTATTTATCCATGGGTATAAACGAGTGCTAACATCCATTGCATGTTATGGTGTGGCGGTAGCTATATATGCTAGTGCCGATTTGTTCGGTGCCCTTTTGCTTTTCTACTCGTTTGCGGAACACCACGGACAATTTTGTGCCAGCATCGGAGCCGCAGAGATTTTGACAAGAGATCGTCGCTCGATTGCAGGTAAGCTTGACTTCAGCTTTGTCATATCTGGCGCGTCGTGTGCGAAATGTGTGTATTAGTCATTTCCTGTCAAATTGTTACGATGGGTACAATGCAAGTTCTTTGTTGCTCAACGACATCGGTGCACAAGCCGTACAGTGGCAGGAAAACCTCGTGCTCCCTTTGTCGTCAGTGTGCTGCACAACTCTAGACTCGCTGTACCGTGCCTGTGTTTGCGATTAAGCATAGGGTCCACCAGCTGCTAGTTCTACATATACTGTATATGTTCGGTGCTGTAGTGCGAGCTTGTTACGAGCTTTTTTTTTTCTTTTATAGAAGGAAAAAAAGAAAAGGGGGGGGGGAGATAGGCCTTGCGGTGTTCACGTCAGACGGGCATAACATCGTAACGTGCCATAGCGTCACACTGCGATGTTTATTGTAGACACGGTGACCTTGCACGCGTGCAAAACTGTTAGTGTTCACGCGAGAATTTACAGGCGTCTTTGCATACTGGGGTGCATATGTAATAAGTTGAAGTACGATGCCCATGTCACCGTTTTCCAGTTTACCGAGAGGTGCAGCCGTTTTCTTCTTACATGCAGTCGGTCAGCGATTTATATTTTGAAACGGTTGAGTTTGCATTGTTTTCAATTGTGGGAGCAAGGACTGCAGAAAACTTGCTGCCTCTCCACTGCTACCGCTCTTATAAAATTTATCTGCAGTAATATTATTAGCATTGTTTTGTATCGTGCATTGTATTTATGAAATTGAAATAA